>NC_043966.1:16366303-16662292 GCF_902148855.1 Sphaeramia orbicularis
TTGACAAAACTGGTCACAAGAGGAAACCAGACTGTAATTCACTGTCATAGTTTCTGACATTATCTTAACATGTAGAAGAAAAACAAATCAAAATATGATATAAGAAAAAAGGAACAAGTAGTATAGCTGCAGTCTGTAACTGTAACCCCCCCCCCCCCCAATAGGTTGTACTTCATGTGTTCCATTAAAACATGTAACTATGAATTTTCAAAGAACTGCAGACCCAAAAGAATTAAATCAAGACTTTTGATTCATTACATGCTCTGAGGGGGGTCTGCTAAGTGAGTAGTAATCATCTGGTACTGACCACACTCCCCTGACGTTTACCATTTCCATTAGATGAGGCTCTGACTGTATTATTTCGTGGCTGTTTCGTCTCTGCGGGGGGATCCTCTAAGTCAATACACTTTTGAACATGTTTGCCTTTTTTTCCGTCTTTTCTCCTTGATGTGTTCGGTCACACAGCTGCACGCAGATCTGAGTCACAGTGGATTTTTCTTTACAGTACTAGTGGAAATATACCGATGATCAGCAACACATGACTGGGAATTAATCACTTGAAACCTGTGGGGGTGATCTTCTTGCCAGCTCATCCTAAAATTGCTCTGTTCCACGTTTTATGCCACGTATATACTCCGGATTATTAAAATTATGCAAATTCACTCATTAGGGATTTTTGTGCAGATTCATCCGGGATGGGATCGCATCCTTTAGGCTGTTGGCTTCTGTTCATCCTAGACTTTTTCATTTCCGTTCACTCTGAGCCACTTATAGACTGGTGACGCAAGAAATGCACTTCTCTCATAATCATTTGACTCCACATTTCTTCTTTGGCATTTATCATGAGTCGAATAATGCGATTCATAGATTAAATATTCCCCGTCACGGTCTGGGTGGCATTAAATGTCTGACAGTCATCTGCTGTCGTATCGAGGAAGTAGATCGCTGTGGTGCTCCGCTAAACAAAAAACAGATCTAACTTAGACCCAAGGGGAATTAGACGCAGAGAAGCACAACTGCTGATCAGTTATGGGCCAATTTTAAATAGCTGCAAACCACAGTCACATCCGCTGTTTTGACGGCACGCTCTGATAAAAACTGGTTGCAGGGTGTCGGATTTGTCCCGCTATAAGTAGGACTCAGGGGAGAAGACGCAAGTGGAAACAGGCACAGCGTTTCTGCAGGAAGTGTTAAAAAAATCAAAAATCCGATAATTTGATTTATGGCTGTGCAGTATGATGTTATAGCGAGATGATAGAATAATATGTACTGTATATTTATGTTGTCCAACTCTAGTGTTTGTAGCATAGGCTGCAAATCACGCTCGTTATAGCAGTATTTTGTCATTTGGGGGGCTTTGTGATCATCCTTACAGATAAAGACTAGAAAAGTTAATGAAGGCAGCACAAACGAACACAAAGGCAAGTGAATGTGACGCAGACTGGGATGAGTCTGAACAGGAAGTGTCTGTATGGAAGCTCCAAATACTATGGAAACAGGCCCAGCATTTCTGCAGGAAGTGTTAAAAAAAAAAAAAAATCTGATAATTTGATTTATGGCTGTGCAATATGATGTTATAGTGAGATGATAGAAAAATATGTACTGTATATTTATGTTGTTTTTATGTTGTCCTACTCTAGTGTTTATATCATAGGCTGCAAATCAAGCTCGATACAGCAGTATTTTGTCATTTGGGGCCTTTGTGATCATCCTTACAGATAAAGACTAGAAAAGTTAACGAAAGCAGCACAAACAAACACGGAGGCAAGTAGAGCCTGACCGATATGGGATTTTTGGGGCCGATGCCGATACCAATATTGGGGGTTAAAAAAGGCCGATATCCGATATTGGCTGATAACCGATATATTGGCCGATATATGAAATAAGAACACTGATCTACACAGGATCTAATAATCTTCTATTAGATAATTGTGGACAGGTGGATAAACAGTTGCATAAATCTTTGTTTATCTCACAAATATCATTTACACAACTTTCAAATGCAAACTATGCAATCACAAAAATAATTAGAGCAAAAAATATGACTTGCCACACAATTATGTTTTCCCTCACAAATTTTGATGTGTCTGCCTCACGGCACTACAACTTCTTATGTGGACTAAGGACTAAACTGAGCATGTGCAGAGTGAATTAGGTGAGTCCTAAGTTGTTCCTGATTGGAGCCATTGCAAGAGCTACAACTGACCCGTGTTACAACTGTCCCCGGTTTCCCCTACACTATTAACACCCAGGCCTGTCTGCAGAATGAAACTGTGAGGGAGACAGGAAGTGCACGGAAATGGGTGTGTGTGGGGGAGTGAATACTTCATTAGATGAGGGGGGGTCCGTGATTTTCGGAGCGGGGGGCGGGGAGGCATTAGCGGTCCATCCTCGTCAGAAAGCACGGTAGCGGTCCGTGATTTTCGCCGGGGTGTGTGTGTGGGGGGGCGATTAATCGGTCAGGCTCTAGAGGCAAGTGAATATGACGGAGACTGGGATGAGTCTGAACAGGAATTGTCTGTATGGAAGCTCCAAATACTATGGAAACAGGCGCAGCATTTCTGCAGGAAGTGTTAAAAAATTATGATAATTTGATTTATGTCTGTGCAGTATGATGTTATAGTGAGATGATAGAAAAATATGCACTATATATTTATGTTGTTTTTATGTTGTCCTACTCTAGTGTTTATATCATAGGCTGCAAATCACATTCGTTACAGCAATATTTTGTCATTTGGGGGCTTTGTGATCATCCTTACTGACACAGGCAAGAATAAAAATAGATTTATGGTTGCATGTAGCTCTGCATCATATAGGTACACCGTATCTGATGATAGCGTGATGTGCTCTCCCATTCGAGCATATTATAGTGGTGTTGTTTTGAGAAAGTGTTGTAGTTTCCCCTCCAAATCGGAACATGACAGTAGTGACCCCTGACGCCCCTGTGGCAGCCATTCAAAACTTAGAAAACTCCTCTTTCAAATGGTCTCTGACTCATTCCATGACGATGCTTGAGAACTAAAGCAATGCGTCATGAAATCATTCTTTTTGAATAATCTTATACTAAAATGAAATAATCAAATGAAGTTTAATATAGTTAGTCTGAACACTGAGTCACAGGTGACTCGGATGTCTCCATAATAACTGAAGAATTCATGCTTTAGTTGTGACAAAATGTCTCACAGATGTGTATGAGGATGCATTAATGATGCCATTTTATTGTCTTTTTCCTGTGACATCATAATGTTCTGCAGAAACACTCCTGGCCTTTATTAAAAACACCTACTTGGGAGCAGTGATCATATGATATAACTGCTCTGATACTGAGTCGGTGACACTTATCATGGGTGTCCACCTTAGACTGGGCTGACTGAGTAGATTATTTATTTATTATTTATTATTATGTCTGAAACGTAGGGTCAGTTATTGAAATTTTAGTACTTTTATGGCATGGATTGAACTGATTGTACTACAAAAAATACTGGCTATCTGTTGATGTCAAATTTCAGTACCTACTAGAGTAAAGTTCCTCTCTAGAAAGGCTTGTAGTGGCGGTTAATAAGTGATTTTACTCCTTGGACATTGGCCCTGTGATGTCCATCTGTCCGTCCATCCTGTTGTCAACGTGATTATTTTTCACCAAATCATCCGTTCTCCATGTTTAGTATTTAGATGCAACTTTGGATTAGCTCTTTGCATTTCGATCTTGGCCTTCATTTTCAAGGCCAATCTGTGGTCGATTTGTCAAATTTGGATGGGGATGTTGGCCTACATTTTCAGGTGTTTCAGGGTCAGTGCATGGTCGTAGGGGCAGATAAAAGCCACCGTCTACTGTCATTTAGCTCTATGTTGATCAGATTCAGTTTTGTTGGTCGAAACCTGTGAGCTCATACCATACTAAAAATGCAAATGCAAGTGCTTAGAAATGGCGATAAGACAAGTGAGGCTTCAATCAATCCAGCAGATTAGTCTGAAAAATTTTTTAAAAAACACCATGAAATTGTGACACAAACTGTATGTTGTTGTAATGGATCACTGTTTACAGATGTGGCTTTGTTGTATGGTTGATATTAAGTTAAGCCCTAGTCAGAATCATTTCAAATTGAAACAAAACAATGGAATGGATTAGCCCAGGGTTTTGAACCATGCCTCACTAACGGCATCATGAGCCTACTGGCACCCCTCCCATGCCCTAAAACATTTGTGGGACGGTGGGGGGGTACGTAATTGTCCCTTTCACCTTATCATTGACTACCTGCTACAAATTTGCGACTTGGGGTGGGGGCAATGTGCCAAATGATATGCCCCATATTGTCAGGGCATATCGCAGACTATGTGCCGAGTATTTTATGATGTTGTGATGTACAACAGTAGTCGTTAATGCACGCTACGTCCACCCCCACCCATGTGCAGGTCTCAGACTGTTAGCTTGTTTCAGATATTTCCCCATTTAAGTACTTATTTGGACTGTGTTCTGTTGTTTGACAATTGCTTTCATTGAGTATACGTATAGAATGTGTATATTGCTACAAGCATCATGTAACGCTACCATGGTAACACAGGTCAGCCAGGTTTAAGAAGCGCCATTAAACGTCAATGCATTTCAAGTTTTCAACTCACAAAGTTATAAAGATAATTACAAAGCTTTAACAAAAGAGATGATAGAAGATGTTATTCTATTTTTGGTCCTGGATTGATTAACACATTGCATTAAACAAAAAAGGTGAGAACGTGACATAAATCACTGTGAAACTTCGGACAGCAGTTCGGTTACAGCTGACATAGACTGACGAAAGTGAAAAAAAGATATGTGTTTGAAGTGTTTTTTCTATGTGCAGAAACCAATATGTCCTTTCAACAACAGCCAGGGTCATTTTTATACTGTCTTGAACAAAATACAAAAACATATTTTCACATCACGCCCATACATTTATTGCTCTGTAAAGTATGAAAGGTCAGACCCTCTGTGCTCTGTATTGTGTTCAGCTGTCGTAAACTGCATCACATACAGCAGAGAACTGTACAATGCTGGATCCTAGGGTGGAAAAACCAAGTGGGACATTAATGATGCCTGTCAACAATATCAGTCACAACTTGGGCTTTAGATAGAAGGTCCTCCTAACACCCTCCTCCTCCTCCTCCTCTGGGCCGCAGGCTTCACAGCTGCCGTGGCCTACATTCCTTGCTATTACAGATGTTTTGGCCAAATAAGCAGTAGCAACACACAGGCCTGATATTGGTCTTCATTTTTCCCCCCTGGAAATACTTACACATAAAACACAGCAATAAAATACACAGTCATATATGAAAAAACAGTCCGGCATAAACCATAAAACTCCAGTCCAGGGGTTTTAAAACTGTTTAGCACTTTTGATGTTTATATATTGGCTGTATCTGGTATCTCGTGAGGAATGTTCCGTTCTTTCTGTCAAGTTTCTTTCTTTAATTTTACATGTATTTATTGTTTTGTGCTGATGAAACACTGTACTATCTGTTACTGCACTGAACTGATATGGCTATAGATACAGTAGCGGAAAAAATTATTAGACCATCAAAAGTCATCAAAAACAACAGTTATGCAATCAAGTACTAACTCCTGTGTGTATCATGTGACTAAAACAGACAGAAAAGAAAACATGGAATGCCTAAAAGCACTGTTTTTGGCATTACAATGCCACAGATATTGTTGTAAGAATTTAAGTAATTTTTGTTATTATCAAGAAAATCATGGAAAATGGTTAGAAATCAGCTCTGAAATTAAACTCTTTTATGCTATTTTTGTTGTTATCATTATATTTGTCCAAACAAATGTACCTTTAGTTGTACCAGGCATTAAACAAGAAACTGAAGAAAACAAGCGTGGTTTTAAAAAAAATGTCCATGACTGTATATAAATAGATACAGAAAGACTTTATTTTGAACATAAGTAGGCAAAATAAATTCCAGATTTAAAAGGACACTCCAATATATTGAAATACATCAACCCAAAAAGAAAATAAATATCACACGAATGTTTAACTATTTCATTGTGGTTCTTTAACAATACTTTATGCCCGAAAAGGAGTAGGAAGAAGCCAAGCTTATATTGTCCAAACCCCAATTTTAAATGACTTGGTATTAAATTACAAAAAAGAGGAAAAATGATTACATAGCATCAATAACTATTACTGTTGTACTCATGTTCATTGTTACTATATCTCTGGAAAATAAGGTTTTTATACATCTTTTTAAATTTTGTGATTTTTTTTTTTTTTTCATACGGTTAAATATTTAGATCCCATCCATTCCACAAATCCACTCCACAACATGAAATGCACATCTTTTTAAGATGTGTTCTTGCTGCGTTTTATGTTTTAATATAACATTACCACTTAAGCCACTCTTAGAGGGACAGAGGAATAAAAATGAAAACAAAGAATTTAAGAAAAGGGTTGTACAATTTGGAGAAAAAGTCATATGGTGATTATTGAGGGACGTATGGCACTTTTTGACTTTAATACCAACGTGATATCATGAATTGTGTACAGATAGCACGCCACTTTTAATTCGCGTGTTTATTGCACGCATTATAAGCTTTCCGTGTGTATGTTTACGCTGCGTAAAATACCACACGATTAGTGGTTCGTGTTAGGTTTAGGGTTAGGGTTAGCAGTTACAGATATGTAAACCGGAGATCTTAGCGTACATTGACACGTGATCAAATGGCGTTGAATAACATGTGAAAGGATGAAAATGCATACATAGCATGCCAAATGCTGTAAGAACTGATGTGACATATACGATGTCATCTGTCTGTTAATACACTGCTTACTTGTTTGGTTATCAAGGAAAATGCACTGATTATTCATGCACACCATCACACTGGTGCACCTTTTTTTCTTTTCTTTTTTTAGAGATTAAATCTTCTAAATCTGACATACTTTAATAAAATGCATTGGAAAACTAATATCAAAAAAGTACTGGTTAGGTGATGTTTTCGGTGTGTATGATGTTTTTACTACACATATATTGGTTTATGTACATTTATAAAACAGATTTATAAATGTTCCACTAGAGAGAACCTATAAAGTGAATGCATTGTAATGTGTAGACAGTGTTGGGAAGTAGATCTGGTACCTCTGAGATAAGATCACTTTAAATTCTCCTTAACAATGACCTTTTAATCACTGCCTTTTGTTACTACATACTGTTGTTTTATTCTGATTCAATTAATTTTGCAGCCTTAATTAAAAGCCATAAAGTCTAATAACAAGAGATGATTTATAACTCAAAATTGAGCAAGACAAGACTCTTTCATGACCGTTACAGTGTCCACATCCTCTATTTTATAAATGAACTTACATCACCACTATACTGTAAAGTCCTAAAAGGGTAACTTTGCTTAAATGACTGTAAATTTTAATACAGTTTTTATGACATGTACATTTTTCATGTGGTACATCTATACTTCTGCTTAATTAAAATCATGAAAGCAGAACTTTTAACTCAAAATGTGGTAGATTTTATTGTGGTATTTACTACTTTTACTCACGAAAAGGATCTAAACACTTTATTTATCACTGGTCTGGTTTAATTGGCCGTTTTCCCGTGCATGGCAGAGGGGCGGTCACTTCTGACTCATCAAGTCATCAGGTTAGATTGTAAACAGGGAAACCCATGTAACAGAAGCTGATTTCCTGTAACTAGCGTTCTCATGCGGTGTGGTTTCATGTCAGCTCACTTCCGTCAGTCAAAGTTGATGGTAAAACATAATTTGATGGAGGCCCGGGGAGTATGTGAGTATTTCCGTGAGAGGAGACGCTTTGAATTCCTCATGCCGCCCTTGGCTTAATCAAGCAGCCGGCCTGTACACTCTGACTTGTTCATGAAAACAGTTGTTACTGATCCATGTTGTATTTTGTGGGTAAAGAGATGAGCCTTAATTGCAGACTTTGGGATGCTGTCAATACCACAAAATAGCTCAGTAAGCCACATTAGGGGTATTACTGAATGTCCTTGAGACGGATGTTTCAACAGCCCCTTTCACTGTGACGGGAAGTCGTTATTCTCCTCCTAAAAGTGAGATTAATATTGTTCCTAACAGCAGCTGTGTAAATCACTGTTGCATCTTCTCAGTGCTGTTTGTTTAATCAACGCACAATAAAGCTTGTCGTTTAATTTGCTAACCCCAAATTTATGAAAGGATGTTAAATGTTTGCTAAGAAGTGGGTGAGGGTCAAGCAGAATTTCTTGGATGACATGAGAGTATAATGGAAATTTATATCTGGTGGGACGCTTGGTATAAATCACTGTGAGAATTTGGACAGCTGTTGTGTTAAAGCTAAGATGTGAATGTGTGCAAACAAATATGTGGTGGAACAACAATAATCTAGAACCCAGCTGACATTCTGCAGGGTCGCATTTCCCAAAATTTAAAGGGGTCATATTTAGCTAAACCCACTTTTATTAGTCTTTGGTACATTTATGTGTTAAACAGTCTACAGCCATTTGAGTTAAGTTTATAAAGTCTTCCTGAATGCAACATGTTTAAGTTTTTCTGTGCAAAGTAATACAGATTAGGCTGAAATATCATTTCTCTTAAATGTCATGAACTATTTGTCACCTTGCAACTTTCATTTCTGTTGAACAAGTATGAAATTTTTTTTGACCTTCTCTGTAACCATCTCACCCATACACTTTTGACTAAAATACTTAAAGCAGTTCTCTCCTTGTGACCACGTTTCATTTGCCCCAGACACAAGCTAGCACACTAGGGGTGGGAATCTTTTACCATCTCATGATTTGATTCAGTTCCGATTTTTTGGGCTATGATTCGATTCAAAATCGATTTTCCATTCAAAACGATTTGATTTATACTGATTTCTGCTTCAGTCTATAGGTGTGCAAAAGATCCTCATGATCTACTCCAGTCTGCTTTGCAAGACAGAATGACAAATGCAGACATTAAAATGTCTTTTTCACATTTATTAGGTTTTAAACATTTGTCCATGCCGTTGGTTTGCTGCTGGTGGCTGACTGTGTCACCGTGCCCTGAAACTCTGGGTGATGTCTGCTGACAGACTGAGCTCATGAAATCACGTTGTATGTGACGCCAGTTTATTGCATTTGGCGTGCTATACATGTGCATTTTCATCCTTTCACATGTTATTTAACCTCCTAAGACCCAGCTATGGGTTTTCTGTCCACATTTGTGGAAAAGATTTTCACAACTTTTACAAAAAAAAAAAGAAAAGAAACTGTCCACCACAAAGGACATACCATAAACATTTTAAAAACTGCATCTGAAAAAACTGTTGCATCATGATGTTTCCAATACAGGCCCTTATTTAATCAAAAACAAAAAAAGCTTCTACTTTGCTGACATTTCCTGGGTCTCAAAAGTTTAATGCCATTTGATGGCGTGTCAATGCGCTAGCCGCTAATCGCACTAACTGCTAATCGCTAACTGCTAACCCCATAGCTGATCCTACCTCCTCCATTAGTTTCCTCTTTGTTTTGGAGCTTACCGCGCATATGTATGTTCCAGAACCGGCTGCATGATGATGCCAGGACGTCACATGTACAAAGTGGAGGCAGACTGCAGACGGATTTGTTTTATTTTTTAAAAATTGATTTTGGGACATTTTAAAACGATTCTGGATCATAGTAAATGAGAATTGCAATTTTTATATGAATAGATTTTTTGGCACACCCCTATAGCACACATCCTGTTTCTAACATATCTAAAAAAAAAAAAAAAACAGGAACAGACAATAAGAACACACCCAAATTTCTTACATAGAGAGGGTGAAGCTCTGTCTGTACGAGTTTTCACCTGTGCACAATAAAGGATCACCTGACTGACACCAATCCATTCACCACAAATTTCCTTGTTATTTATGCCTTCATGACAAGATTTCAGAGTTTTCTAGCAGGTAAAACCGAATGCACCATGAAGTCCCTGTTTCAGTATGTGTGCTTCAGGACACAAACAGCACTCTAGTAAATAAAACTGTAACATGACTTTTTTTTAGTCCCATTTTGGCCCTCGTACCGTATGTTTGACAACCCTGACCTAAACCAAGAACAGAGTATATCGAAAACCAAAATAAGATCAAGACTTTGAGGTTTGAGACGAAGTCAGAATGGAGACTGAACTGGATACATAAAGAGGGCTTTACTGCAACCCTGTTTTTCAAGTATATTCCAGAATTATAAGACATAAGGGGTGAGATGATTCCCCTGGGCCGAGTGGAATAGAACTGAGCGGCCTATACGAACATGAAATGTTTGAAGATTTTTTTTTCCTCCTTCAAACCGCGGTATGGATGTTAACCAATAAATCAGAAAAATGCAGAAATGTGGTTATCTGTGGCCTTTACTGGCCTTGAAATAAAACCCACACTTCTCTTTGTCTAAGGCCGAGACAAAACCAAGTCCAGTACACTTGAGACCAGGATGAGACCCACACCTTCATGAACAAGCCAAGATCAAGTGGCTTCAAGAACCAGACCGATTTCACCGACTACAACACTGGCATTCTGACAATCAGTCGTTACCAAGCATGTTAAAAATAAGCTCAAATAACAGCTTAGCCACACTGCAGCCAAATCCGGATTGTCCAAAAATGAAAACTGTAGTTACTGTATTTATCCATGCCTGTAGTGGTAGGATCTAAATAGAGGGTCCGTTTCTATTCTCAACCCATAAAGACCCAGTGCTACTTTGATGACAGTTCCCAAATGATTATTTCTCTCAATATAACTTTTCTTCAATGATTTATGACCATTTTTTTGTAATGTTAATTTCTTTACTTTCTGTTTTTTCAATTTAAATCAGGTATTTTCCTGTATTTTATTCACTGATTATGTACAGGGTGGGGAAGCAAAATTTACAATATCTTGAGGCAGGGATTGAAAGACAGTGTATGACCAATTAGTTTATTGAAAGTCATGAGAATTTATTTGCCACAAGAAAATTTACATAATAGAAAATGTTTTTATTCTATGTGTCCTCCTTCTTTCTCAATAACTGCCTTCACACACTTCCTGAAACTTGCGCAAGTGTTCCTCAAATATTCGGGTGACAACTTCTCCCATTCTTCTTTAATAGTATCTTCCAGACTTTCTCGTAATAGTTTTGCTCATAGTCATTCTCTTCTTTCCATTATAAACAGTCTTTATGGACACTCCGACTATTTTTGAAATCTCCTTTGGTGTGACGAGTGCATTCAGCAAATCACACACTCTTTGACGTTTGCTTTCCTGATTACTCATATGGGCAAAAGTTTCTGAAAAGGTATGGATAATAGTGTTAGGTATGATTATGACATCAATATATGTTTGGTTTCAAAACAATTGACGTAGTGCCTGCTGAGAAAAAACAACTAAATGTTCATTGTAAATTTTGCTTCCCCACCCTGTTGATGCTCATGAAAGCTCAGATTAACCCATAAAGACCCAAACAGCTGCAAGCAACCGAAACCATCTACTGATCTAAAATGTATAATAACCTCTGAACCACTAAACCTTTTAATATGTTAAAATAATTGGTGTAAAATGCAGTTTGTCATCTTTTCATGGTCATCAGATATGATCCATTTGGATGTTCAGAGGCTCCGTAGTTACCGTGGAAACACCGTCATCTTCTACAACATTGATTCACCAGTAAAACCCATGGAGTTGGATCAGTGACAGTGGATGGACACACTGGGGTTATGTTTATGTTCAGTTAAGGAGATTGGACTGAAAAAGTCACTTTTCCTTCAGTTTTCTCTGTTGTTGATATGATAACCCTCAACTTTATTGTGAGCTTTTATGAACATCTACATGGTCTGTCAATTAAACACAGGAAAATACATTATTTTCACTGAAAAAATGCAAAATATAGAGGATAGAATAATAACAAATGGTGATAAATTACTTAAGAAAGGTTAAATATAGAGAACTAGAAAAGCACTTGGAGAGCGCAAACCTCCTCCAAGGCAGATCAGCCCCCCCCCCATCACCACCAACATTTAATTATTTTTTTCTCCTTGTGCTAGTGTCAACATTTCCTGAAAATTTCATCATAATCTGTCTGTAACTTTTTGAGTTATCTTGCTAACAGACAAACAGACAGACAAACCCAGATGAAAACATAAACTCTGCCATTCCTTGGCGGAGGTAAAAATTAATTTTAGAACTGCCACAAAAGACTCGATTACTGTAACTCACTCCTGTCCGGCATCAGCCAAAAACCACTGACCCGCCTCCAGCTGGTACAGAACATAACAGCTAGGCTTCTCACTGGTTTTAACAGGCGACGTCACATCACCCCTATCCTGGCATCCCTCCACTGGCTCCCTGTGTGTTTTAGAATTGATTTTAAGATTTTACTGATCACTTTTGTAGCCTGAATGGGCCTAACTCCTAGCTATATAGATGAGTTGCTAGTTGACTACGAGCCAGTACGCAGCCTTAGATCCTCGGGGGGGCAGAGGGCTCCTGGCTGTTCCAAAGTCGAGGCTTAAATCTAAAGGTGACCGGGCCTTTTCCATCAGGGCCCCTCGACTTTGGAACGGCCTGCCCAAGGAGATGAGGCTTGCGGAATCAGTGACCTCTTTTAAATCACTTCTTAAAACACATTTTCATAGACTTGCTTTTATGTGTCTGTCCCTTTTTAATTTTAATTTTTTTAATTTGAATTTTATCCGGTTTAGTTATTAATTTATATTCTCATACATGATGTTGTTTTATCTCATTCCTTCATTTTTGCATTAATTTGACAGCATCATGTTACGTTATCCCTGCCCTCTTTACGCCGATTCACTTAATTTATTCGAAGTGTCGTGTTTTTGCATTTGCTGTACACATCTCTGTTATTGTGTTGTTTCTGTTTTAGCGTCTGTACGTGCATCTTGTATCCTGCTGTTGTGCCCTCTGCTTTGTCTGTCAAAGCACTTTGTAAATTTCATTTTTAAAGGTGCTATATAAATAAAGCTATTATTATTATTATTATTATTATTATTATTATTATTATTATTAAAAGTAGCTCTGGGTCTTTATAGGTTAAAGTTGAAGGTTATTCTATCAAAAACAGAGAAAACTGAAGAAAAAGTGACTTTTTCAGCAAAGATATAAATAACTGAAAATAAACCAAGTGTATCCATCCACTGTCATTGATCCAACTCCATGGGTTTTACTGGTGAATCAATGTTATAGAAGATGATGGTGTTTCTACGGTAACTACGGTGCCTCTGAATGTCCAAATGGGTCATATCTGATGACCATGAAAAGATGATAAATGATGATAAACTATATTTTACTCCAGTTATTTACATGTATTGGTAGGATTAGTGGATCAGAAGTTATTTATTCATTTTACATCAGTAGATGGGTTTGGTTGCCAGTGGATATTTGGGTCTTTAAGGGTTAATCCATCTAACATCGCTTTTTTGTGGGATGGAGAAGACCACACTCACAGAGGAGTGGTTAAACTTGTAATGATTCCTCGTAGGACTCTCCACTCCTTTTGCCCGAGTGATGCTCATGTATGATTGAGGTTGTTTTGAGTAGAAAAGGGCCGATTCTTAAGTGACTTTTTAACCCGACGGTGTGAGTAGTGACATAATGAAACAAACAGGTGTGAGCGATGTTCTTTTAACCACTGCCAAAAGGTACTAGGCCTATTATGTGAGAACTGACATAACAGAAAAAGGAAGAACAGAGTTTGCCGTGGTGTATTTTCGGTCTCCAGATGGTGTCATTAAACATGCAGAGGAGAATAAACACATCCTCATGTTCTAACCAAAGAATGTTAATACTCTCACCTGCCGCTCGAGTTCACTTTGATGGTGCCAGCGTGAGTCGTCTCTCTTGTTGGCAGGGGTTGTAACAGGATGAGGCCCCGTACCCAGACTTTTGATAGGCCTTGTTGTATTGTGTGTATGTGTGTGTGTGGGTCGTCTACAGGCTACACGGCTCAGGTTACTTCTTGTTGGTCCAAACCTAGGAGTTGAATGGAGCTAAAAGCTAGAAAAAACTGCCATATCAGCAAGTTAGTTTGTCAGTTCTGTGCTATCAAGTCATTTATTTCTTCATCATTTACTAATCAGATTCATTTCATTGATGGCACAACTGGATAACGCCACTGGTTTCTGAAATTCAATCAGATTTTTTAGGCAATTATTACTCACAAGATTTCAGATTGATTCTATTTCTGATTCAATCCAGTGCAATATCAGTTTGCATGGGGGGGGGGGGCAACACAAAACTCAAACTCACTTCCCACCCACATTAAAGATATACATACATACTCCACTTTTACAACCAAATTAAGGCAAGGCAAGTTTATTTGTATAGCACATTTCAGCAACAAGGCAATTCAAGGTGATTCACACAGGACATTGAAATAAAAAGAAACACATTTAAAACATTATGAAAGAAACATGTAAAAGGTGAGTAAGAAAACAACACATAAAATCCCAAAAAAATAAAAACACACACATATTGAAGTAAGAGTTGCAGTGCAGAGTTTCAAAAGAAAATATAAAATTTAAAAAGTCAAAAGCCTTTTTAGTCAAAGGCAGCAGTGAACAGGTGAGTCTTTAACCTGGACTTAAAAGAACTCAGACTCTCAGCAGACCTGATATTTTCTGGTAGTTTGTTCCAGCTAGACAGCGCATAGAAACTGAACGCTGATCCTCTATGTTTAGTTCTGACTTTGGGAACACAGAGCAGACCTGCACCAGATGACCTGAGTGGTCTGGATGGTTCATACTGGACTAGAAGGTCTCTAATGTATTTTGGGCCTAAACCATTCAGTGCTTTATATGCTAGCAAGATAATTTTAAAGTCTATTCTCTGAGAGACAGGGAGCCAGTGTAGAGACCTCAGAACTGGACTGATGTGGTCCACTCTCTTGGTCTTAGTGAGGACTGGAGCAGCAGCATTCTGAATCAGCTGCAGTCGTCGGACAGACATTTTAGGCAGACCAGAGAAGATACTGTTACAGGAGTCAACTCGACTAAAGATAAATGCATGGACAAGTTTTTCAAGGTCCTGCTGCGACATCAGTCCTTTAATCCTAGAAATGTTCTTGAAGTGATAGTAAGCTGACTTTGTAATTGTTTGTATGTGTTTTTTAAAATTCAGGTCTGAATCCATGACAACACCCAAATTCCTGGCCTGGTCTGAGGTTTTTAACTGAAGTGACTGGAGCTGCATGCTGATTTTAAGACGCTCCTCCTTGGGTCCAAAAACGACTACCTCAGTTTTTTCTCTGTTTAATTGAAGAAAATGATGGCCCATCCATTCAGATATTTGCTCCATGCATTTACCCAGTGCTTGTATGGGGGCTATGGTCACCTGGGGACATTGAAATTAATAACATGGTTTGCCGACAACTACACCTGTACACAATAACATATGGCTGTGTGTTATTTGTGTTGTGATCATGGATGTTGTCTGTCCATATGTGATGTCTATTTACATACTTGTCTGTGATTATGTGCTGATGTATTGTGTGTGATTAGATTGTATGTGCTGCTTTTGTATGTTTGGATTATATGTGCCGTCTCTGTATGATTGTACTGATGCTTCATTGTTCTCTCCTATATTTGTTGATTAATCTTGTCTCTTAGCTGTCTTAACTCTCTTTTTTTAACAACTTTATTTATTGTTTTTCCAAACAACACTGACATCATTAAGGCATTTATTACAAAATTTGTGAACTTGCCCCCCCCCCCATCCAGGTGGTATCCCCACATATACATCCACATATACACACACGTATCAAACGGGCAAACAGAACACCAAAAGAAAAAAAAAAAAAAGAAATATACACAAGTACAAAAAAAAACAAAAAACAGACGGACCAAAAACAAAAAAACCAAACAAACAAAAAAACCTCAAACCAATCTGTGTTGATCATTCTGGTCATACCACTAACATTCAGGACCTCTGGCGTAAGAAAAAGAAAAGTTTAACTCTCTCGTTTTAATTAATGTGCTGTAATATATTGTGTTTTTAGAGTGCTTATTGTCATCAGGCCGGGGACTGCAGCAGGATACTAGCCATGTTGGCTAAAGCTGCCCTTTTTACTGTTATTGGTACAGTTCTGTTTCATATTTTTATTGATGTGCATACAAGAAAACAAAAGGTACATGCCAACACCATGGCACACTGATGTCAACATTAACCAGGTTTGTAAACGTCATTACTTTCGGATTTGCATATTTTTTTTGTAACAAATAACAATGAAACCAGACAAACAATACGATGAAAAGAAAACTAAGACATAGTCTAGATAAGATAATTAAACTAGTGATATAAACATAAGAAAATAAATAAATAATTTAAAAAAAGGGAGGGGGAAGGGAATTACATTGTCTCAAAAAAATCCATAAACACTTGCCATTTATTATAAAATTTGTTCAAGTTTCCTCGCTTCGAATATCTAATTTTCTCTACTTTAAAAAAAGACATTACCTCATTAATCCATTGTGTACTGGAAGGGGCTATACAGGGTACATAGGGTACATTTAATTAATTGGGATTGTCCATGATACAATAAACTAATAAACTAAACTAAATCCAAGGGTTAATGTTTGCATTAAGAGTTGACCCCAAACAATTATATATGTGTGATCTTATGGATATGCAAGGTTTCTAGATTTTATAAAGCGGCATCTGATCCTTTAAATAAAGATCAATTTGAATCAGAAAATCACATTTTTGCACCAAGTCCTCACCAAATCAACTCACTCTGCGCTGGTCGCCTAGTGACTAATACTATTATCTGGATATGGAATGAGAAAGGAAGCAAGACTCTATTTGTAAAGGCCTCCAGATTGTGTTTTGTGTCATCTGATCTTTCCAATAAAGATCAATTTGAATCAGAAAATCACATTTTTAAACCAAGAACTAATATTTCATCTTGCCCTCAGATTAAATCACCATACATCAGTAGTGTAGCAATTTCTACTCACATATGGATCTGAAATATGAAAACTGTTCATGAGGTACCATAAATTAGAGTTATTTTTCTCCTGCAATTATTGTAATTTTCTGGTTTGGGAAATCCATTGCGTATAAAGTGACATGTTAATTACCAGAAATTAAATTGGTTAATTGAATAAGTTAAAAGCAGATTAATTCTTGCACTCATTTATTATCATACATCAGTATTAGCTAATATTTACCTGTTTTCTGCTGTTGGTCTATAGATAAATGAAATGATATTTACTATTTCCACTGACTCATGTTTATCTGTCATTGTATTAAACTGTAAAGATAAACAATGACATCAAGTGCCTTTAATGGTAGCGCACTGCTCCTAATATGTAATAAGTGCTAATGCTAATGCTAGGTACTGCATGTTGTAGGGCACAGGTGTCAAACATGCATCCCGAGGGCCAAAACCGGCCCACCAAAGGGTCCAATCCGGCCCTTGGGATGAATTTGTGAAATGCAAAAATTACACTAAAGAAATTAACAATCAATGATGTTAAAATCATTTTAGGTCAATTCAATCTAAAGTGGGTCAGACCAGTAAAAACTATCATAACTGCCCATAAATAATGAAAACTGTACATTTTCTCTTTGTTTTAGTGTTTAAAAAAAGTCAAATTACACAAAAATGTATACATTTCCAGACTAGCCTTTAAAAAAAAAAAAAAAGTGAACAACCTGAAGTGTCTTAAGAGAAGTATGTGGAATTTTACCAATATTCTGAATATTAATAAATGTTTTGCGTATTTGTAGAGCCACTGTGATCTGTAAATTGTGATGCACACGTATAAATGATAAACTAAGGTGTAATATTGTTAAAATTGCACTAATTTTTCTTAAACATTTTCAGGTTGTTCATATTTGTTCATGTTATGTTCAAATACAGTTCGTAGATGTAAACATTTTTATTGCAGAATTGTACTTTTTTCACTTAAAAACATTTGGAAAACTTTGGAGTTGTCATTATTTATAAATTCTTATCCTATAATTTATATTACTTTACTTGTCCGGCCCACTTTAGATCATATAAGGCTGTATGTGGCCCCTGAATGAAAATGAGTTTGACACCCCTGTTATAGGGACTCCTATTTTTTCACCATATGTGCTTCACCCAGGGGTGTGGTTTAGGGTTAGGGTTAAGGTTAGGGTATAACCGGATTATGACAGTCCATCAGTGATGTAGGACATAACCCCGCCCCCGGTGCAAAATACCCCAAAAAAATAGCAGTCCTGTGTGTATTACGATGGGTAACATGCACAGACTGAATTTCCCTACAGGGGTGATACAGCGAGTTAACCTTTAACCTTTATGTTTTTATATAATGCATGCAGTGATAAATGAATGTCCTAGTGTCCTGAAGTATTTGGCTGCAGTGGATGGATCTATTGTTCCTGAGCTCAGCCGAAGACACCTGTGTTACTGTTTCACACCTTAACACCTCATTTAGACTCCTCACCTGACACTGTCCCAGATCTGGATTTCATAGTAGGTGAGAGTGAACACTGAGCTCACCCCCTGTCTTACTGAGTGATGGTTAAAAAAAAAAAGAAAGAAAGTGTTCCTTCTCTTCTGTGATGGCAACATGAGAAAAATACAAAATGTTTTAAGCCTATAGTGTGTATACAGTGTAGAAGACAGATAGTTATTTGATCCAGTCCAGTTCTACGAAGCTCTCTAGGATATACATCATATTAAATAAATCTGAAGTTCATTCATACTGGTTGGGAAAGATCCTGATCATCCATATGGAATAAATCTATTTCTTTGCCCATCAGATGTGTTTTTTAATTGTCGTTTTATTTTTAAGTTTTCAAATGTATAACAAGAAACAAACCACTTGAACATAAAAATGTATCAAGTTCCTATTCAGCTATCCTCACCCACTCCACCCACCCCAGGTACTGGACCTTCATTAAGTCTAAATACATTTGGACAGAATATAATTACACAGAAAATATCCCATAAAGACCCAAACAGCCAAAAGCATCTTCTGATCTAAACTGTTTAATAACTGTTGAGCCACTAATCCTGTCAATATGAGTAAGTAATTGGTGTAAAATACAGTTTGTCATCTTTTCATGGTCATCACATATGACCCATTTGGACGTTCAGAGGCTCCGTAGTTACCATGAAAACACTGTCATCTTCAACAACATTGATTCACCAGTAAAACCCATGGAGTTGGATCAATGACAGTGGATGGAGACACACTGGTTTTTACATTCACTTATTGATATTTTTGCTGAAAGTCACTTTTTCTTCAGTTTTTTTGTCTGTTTCTGATATAGTAATCTTTGAATTTACTCTGAGCTTTAATGAATATCTACATGACTAATGAATTAAATATAGGAAAATATATGATTTACATTGAAAAATGCAAAATACAGAGGATAATAGTAACATAAATGGTGATAAATCACTTATAAATGGTTAACTATAGAGACAAATTCATTTGGGAACTGCCACAAAAGTAGTGCTGGGTCTTTAAGGGATATATATACCCCCCTGAAATATATACAGACACATACATACATATATGTGTGCATATACACACATGCATATTTGGATAGATAGAGAGATAGATAGATAGATAGATAGATAGATAGATAGATAGATAGATAGATAGATAGATAGATAGATAGATAGATAGATAGATAGATAGATAGATAGATAGATAGATAGATAGATACTTTATTGATCCTTTGAAGGAAATTTGGTTACGACAGCAGTAAAAAAAACACCAAAAACAACACACTGACCCATCCTAACAGACAACCAACATTAGAGACACAGTGAAAGACATAATAGAAAAAGAATAAACGATATATGAAATATAAAATGCACAGTGAAAATAAGGTAAAAAAAAAAAAAAGGATAAAACACCTGTAAGTATGCACAGCATACAATAATTTATTGCTCAGCAAAATTAAAGAGAAAGAGAATTATAGAGAAAGAGCTATCAATCTGAAACAAAGTGAACTAGAAAAGCACTCAGAGAGCGCAGACCTCAGCCATGGCAGATCAGTGCCCCCCAATCACCATCAAAATGTAATCATTTGTTCCTAGTGCCAGTATCAACATTTACTGAAAATTTAGTCAAAATCCATCCATAACTTTTTGAGTTATCTTGCTAAAGACAGACAGACAAGCAAACCCCAATGAAAACATGACCTCCACCATTCCTTGGCAGAGGTAACCAGCTGACAGCGATGAAAATGCTAATAATGTTGCAGTAAATGAAAAGCTTTTTTTGTTTTGTTTTTTTATACTACAGAACTGTGTGCAAAGAAATGTTTAGATGTTCTAGGCATCACACATTCCTTCCCCTAAAACCACCATGACACACAGAGATCAACCAGGTCTGGGGAAACCAACCATATTTTCCCATGGCCTAATGTGAAGCTTGAGTCCAAGTGAACACACGTGGCATTGTGAACGCTGCAGTGATTTGCATAGCAACAAACACAACTCTCTGCTGGCAAACGCAACAAAACAGCGGTAGGATCAATTAGTGGATGCAGGCTTCGGATCCAGCCCATCAGTGCGAGCTAATCAAGTCTGAAATCTTTTGTGTTACGTCTTTCGTTTTGTGCTGACCTCAACTCGAAGACGGGGGCAAAAAACAGTTAGGAAGCATCCGTTTCTAATCAGGGCTCCTGCTGGATCACTTTGGGAGGAGAGAAGAAAGAGCAAAGCAGGAATGAAATAGTTATTAAAAGACGTGTGTTGGCCCAGCAGCTGCTTTTGATGATATAATAAACAGTTAATACAAAATTAGATCAGATAACCCTGAGGGGAAAGCTAATTACCTTATTTTTGAAATAATGATAATCTTCAGTAGTACATCTGGTCCTTGGTTAATGCTGTCATTAATTCTACTCATATTTTGGACTCCTGAAGTCCATATGCTGCATAAATTTGTATGTTTTCCTTGTAGTTTGCAAAACATACCCCATCTACCATTTCTCATTTTATAACTCTAATATCACATGATAGCTGATCACTGCATGGAAGAAGGAATATTTTCTTCCATCTGTTATTGGTGCTCTGTATCTTTGACTCATGCACACTGTACTGCTGATGTGTTTGTACTGGAATGTAAAACCTCTGCTTAATGACCTCACCTTCTGCATTTGTTACATGTAAGTAGTGCACATTAGATATTCAGACATAATTTAGACAATCTAACTCCAGAATAAAGTCGAATCTGTGCACAATCAGTAAATAAATTCCATGACTGACTGATTTATCAGATAAGTAAATCAATCACAAACACTGCTAATGATTTATTAGCCTTCATTTAGCCACAAAATCAATGTCAGTTTATCCTAATGTGATTCCTTTTCAAGCGATAGCCAGGAGTTGTTGTTTTTTTTCCTACAGTGTTTATCAATCTGTATCCAAACAGAAAAGAATAATGGGATCAACAGTGAAAAGAGATGAGTCACTTATCCAAATTATTTCCAGTCCACCCAGATTTCTTACATGGCTTTTGCTCATTCACTTTACTAAACCAGCATTTGTGGAACTTAGCAGCATGCATCATGTCTTTCCTTTTTTTGCCACAGTGCTTTTTGGTAAATAAATGTGGGAACACAACCTGTCACACATGGACTAATGTGATCCTACCTCTGCTGTCGACTACCAGGAGAGTGGTTAACAGCTAAACAAACCCCTCAAACATTTCCCATAAACACGTATTCTCGGTGTGGGGTTATCTTAACTTGCACATAAAGTAACAGTGCAGTAATTAGTGGTAACTGTATCCTGGCTGAAACAGCAGTAGTATTGGTTGAACGCAACTGGATCCTAGTAATTGCGGAGGCAGTTGTTTGAGGCCTTGTTCAGACTGCCAGCTCAAATGATTTTTTTGGCATATCCATGTTGTATCCAGGTTGATTTTAGAAAGTCTGGACGGCAACGAACCCACATGAAATGTGATTTATGCAAATCTCATCTAAATCACATTTGGAGGTGGTTTGAAATGTAATCCCAATTGGATTTCAGCTGCTGCATCTCATGCCCGGCTGCTCAAATCACATATCAAAGTGTCTTTGGTGTCTCTGAAAGATGGAGTTGTAGCAGACATGAGATGATCACTGAATGACTAACGACTAAATTAGTATGAATACTGTACTGAACAGGAATTGTTTTCAGTTACAGTGCCGTTTAAAGCAATTAAAACACCTGATTTTTTTTTTTCTAAAGACAGTGTAAAGTCTATATACCGTATCATACAGTCAAAGTTTGGACATATTTTCAGTTTTTACTACAACTGCTGTTACTGACAAACAACTATGGTGAAACAACTCGGAGAAATGTTTATTTGAAGTGTTGACCTTATATGTGCAAATGTCGTGACATAACTAGTTATATAATGTAACAAATTAAGCAGGAATTGAAACAGGTTGTAGAAATCCATTCGATTTTTGCCGGATTGAATATAAAGATAGTTTTGCAGCACCTGGAGGGCTCAAATTCCAACTTTTTGAACTGTTAGAGTCCAAAAACACAAATAAATGTACCAGAGACTAATAAAAGTGGGTTTAGCAAATAAATAACAGTAACAAGTAACTGTAATGTATTACAGTTTGGAAGTAACTTGCATAACACTGCATTTGAAGGAAAGTAATTAGTAATTGTGTATGTGATGCAGGTTTGTTTCTGATTGGCTTGCAGTCTGAACAAAGGCCAAAAGAATCACAGAGTGGTTAGTCTGTCGCAGACAAGTTCTGAATTGACTCAAATGATTTCCTGTTATAATGTACACTTCCTGGCAATGATGCATGTTTTGTATGTATGTGGAAACCCCACCCAGAGCCGAGTAAAACAAAAATGCTTAAGGTTTTATTTGCGCAAAATACTTGAACCACATCTGATTAACATTACAGCATCTTTTGAAACGAACAAATACTTCCCCTTAGCCTGTGATGTGCCAGATTCTAGTCTCTGAGCACAAGGAGGCTCAGGAAAAATGCAGTGAAGAGGTTCTCAAGGTCTTTGTGGAGGGGGGGGGGGGGGTGGAGGGGCTCAGTGGCTTTGACTATTTCCACTAATGACTCTGATTGTTTTTGCATAGAGTCAGTGTCAACCACTCCAAACCACATTATCAACATTGTATGCACTTTCCAAATTTGAGCCTACTTAGGCATTGTGTACAGAGCCAGCAGCAGGGATGAGTCCTTTTTTTTTTTTTTTTTTTGGTTTTTCAGAAACTGGTTTTACCTCAAACTCGACTGTCTGCAGATAAAACTCACATGATGGATTGTCTCATGGCTGCAGAGGCTTCCAGAAAACATAAATAAATGCTGGAGTCTTCAGAGTGCCTTGTGGAACCCCATGACTCTTGGCATTCGTTGAGATAAAGGGAATAAATTCATTGTGGAGGTCCTGAGTGGGCCAACAAATCAACCATGATACACTGCAACAGCCACAGCTCCCTGATGATCATTGCATTATCAATGAAACTTCATCTGGTTTTCCTATTTCTGGCAAACAAATATTACAATTAGAATCCACAATGAGCAAGGAGAATATGATCTGTACAATAGGCAAATTACAGAAAACCCTCCGTCTGTGTCAGCTGTAAGCCGGGGGCATTTTGTGTCTGCTACGCTATTAACATTGATCTATGGGTAGTAAATAATGGATAATATCAGAGCCCACAGGGAAGACGTGATTATGGTATGGCTATCTCTCATAAATGTTAGTAATTTGTGATGAAACACCGAAAAAAAAGAAAAGCTCGACTCTATTTCAGCTTCAGACACTGGGTCTGTGTTTCATGCTCAAAAGGCAGGATTTTACCCTAATGCCACTTAAGTACCCATAAATATCCACTGGTAGAAAATAACTAGTACATTTATCCAAGTTCTGAGGTATCTCCATTTTATCTGACTTTATATGTCTGTTCTAGTCGAACTTTGCTGGAATAAGGAGGAATATTTCTATCGCACAGTGGCAAGATGTGAAAAAACTACAACCTCAGAGCTACAAGTTCTGACAAAGATCTCTTTATTTCCCACTTTTTATGTGTGGATTCAGTCTCTTAAACACCACTGTGCCTCCTTATGTGCACATGTTCCACCAAAATAACTTCTCTCCAGAAATGTCTTTGTAAATGCATTGTTATAGCATCGTGCAGAACTAGCCAAACAGCCCAGAAAACACATGATATAGCATTTGATCCAGCTGTTACTGGGTATTTCTACTCTGCATGTCTGAGTACTTTTTTACTCCACTACATCTGTCTGAAAAGTCACGTTTTAACTAGAGATAATGCCATGTTTTACCATCTATGGGCACAACTTTGGTGAGATAATAGTAGATAATTAATGTTGAATCACTGACTTTGAAGGAAATGCTGATGGTAGGTTGACTTGGTTATTTGCATATTTATTACCCCACCCCCTGAAAGGGAGGCAAGTGGTGTTGTTTTTGGTTCGGTTTGTTTGTTTCTTTATTTGTTTGATTGTTAACACTCTAGCAGCAAAACTATTGGTTGAATTCATATCAAATTGGGTTTATAGATTGCGAGTAATCCAGAATAGGTCTCCTTACATTTATGGAAAAGTAGGTCAAAGTTTCAATTTTTAATGATTTTTTAAAATCTTTTTTTTTCCCCCCATTTACGTATAATGGGCAAAATTTCACATGTCTGTAGCAGCAAAACTACTGGTTGAATTCATACCAAATTTGGTTTATAGATTACCAGTGACCCAGAATAGATGTGGTTACATTTTGGGAAAAATCGGTCAAAGTTCAAATTTTTTATGAATTTAAAAAAAAAAATTTCCCCTCCCATTTACTTCTAATGGGCGGAATTTCACATGTCTATAAAAACATCAATTTTGTTTCAATTTATTTCAAACTTGGCACATATACAGAGGCAATTGATATGCTGACATCACCACACATATAGACACGATGACATCAGCTGGATCGATGCCAAAATAAGCTACAATACATGCGAGGGGCAGGGTTTGTTGTGCCTGGAACCACTTGTTTATATATTTATTGATGTACAGCTACTTGGAGAATTATTTTGAAGTGTGAAGTTTAAGTGTGGATTTTTTTGTTTTTGTTTTTCCCTAAAAAGACAGTGTATATTAATAAACAATACAGGGTGGGGAAGCAAAATTTACAATGAACATTTAGTTGTTTTTTCTCAGCAGGCACTACGTCAATTGTTTTGAAACCAAACATATATTGATGTCATAATCATACCTAACACTATTATCCATACCTTTTCAGAAACTTTTGCCCATATGAGTAATCAGGAAAGCAAACGTCAAAGAGTGTGTGATTTGCTGAATGCACTCGTCACACCAAAGGAGATTTCAAAAATAGTTGGAGTGTCCATAAAGACTGTTTATAATGGAAAGAAGAGAATGACTATGAGCAAAACTATTACGAGAAAGTCTGGAAGATACTATTAAAGAGGAATGGGAGAAGTTGTCACCCCAATATTTGAGGAACACTTGCGCAAGTTTCAGGAAGCGTGTGAAGGCAGTTATTGAGAAAGAAGGAGGACACATAGAATAAAAACATTTTCTATTATGTCAATTTTCTTGTGGCAAATAAATTCTCATGACTTTCAATAAACTAATTGGTCATACACTGTCTTTCAATCCCTGCCTCAAGATATTGTAAATTTTGCTTCCCCACCCTGTATGTGCCAATATGCAAGATGAAGGTTAATTTCCATCTTTAGTCCCTATAGAGGCATACTGGTCATACTGGGTTACATTCAATAGTTACACAGTTTGTTATACAGTCAAATACAGTAGTTATCTGTATCTTTTTCATGAATGAGGCCTTTTCGGGTGATATTGGTCAATTAATGGGATCTCTGCTTCTTCTGGTAGTGTTATAAGAAGTATTGACGTCATTGCTTTTTTTTCTGGTGCCTTTACATAATGACCATGTTCCCTTTTGCCTACAGATATGATGTGAATCTCTGTAGTGCCCTATTTTTTTTTTTTGTCCTAATTTTTCATTTTATTTTTATTGGAAAAGGTGACAAAATATCTCCAACATTACCATTCTTACAGATGATATCTATTAAAGCCCTTTTTGTGTTTGTGCAAACTTGATCCATTTGTCCCAAATATGATACAATGTCTCCCTCTGAATTCTGATAGAGTAAGTAAATTTTTCCATTTTGAATATTTGGAAGATAATCCTGTATCAATCATCTATTGTTGCTGGAGTTGGGTTTAACCACCTTCTTGTAATAGATTTTTTGCTGGCTGCTAAAATCGCCTGTAATAATTTTGTATCCTCCCTTCGTTCTAGTACAGCAACACCGCCAAGATTTACATTTACAAAGTCGTAGGTAATATGAACCTTAAAGACAGATATTAAAGTCCCGTGGATACCACCCCAATATCGGTGCATCTTGGGGCAGTCCCAGAACATGACATGTTTCATATTTATGTAAAAAAACAAAACAAAAAAGCAATTCATGCAACTTGGACGTTGCCCTGGTCCATGCTGAGGTACTCATAATATTTCACTGAACTGTTTGGCCCTGGTGTTTCCCTACATCATACAAAAATCTGTATTTAATCAGCTTACATTTCAGATATCTGTGAATTATGGAACAGATTTACTAAATAGTGATTTTTCTCACACAACTTCATTTTAATAGTTGTTTGAATCATCTGTTATCTCACAAAAAATCAAAGATTAAAGAGAAAGTCCAAAAACTGAAAACAGATTTATGTTTCCGAACATTAGTCATCTCATTAGCCCTGGGATTCAGAGGTAGATTGGTCATGGATTTTTAAAGGCTGATATAATATCAATACAGGAAAAAGCAGATATCAGATTAATCAGCTGATTCCATTTATCCTCCATGCAAAAAAAAAAAAAACAATCTGACATTGTTTGGAAATTAATAGAGTTAATCTTTGACTTTATCATAAACTGGACAAGTGCTGAACTGAACATCTAATTTGAGTAATAAATGCCCAAATAAATACATTTGGATCACTGAAGACTAAACTAAAAGGAAATGATCAATAACTCTGGAGTTGAACATCAAACTAACGGCAATCTGCAAATCTGACTGAGAGAATTTTAATTATGTATTAGGTCATTTTTTCCCCTCAGAGCCAGTAATTAAAAATAAATAAATAAATAAAAAGCCCATTGTTAGTCATCAGACACTATCATAGTTTGCAAAATATTCTGTTTGTACTGATTAATCAACCAAAAATCTGTCTGTACTCAGATGCAGCTGGTCTCTGTGTATAAGTATGTAAGTAGTAGTAGTTCAAAGTAGTAGTAGTAGTACAAAGTAGTAGTGCAAAGTCGCTCCATCTCCAGTTTGTCACCAGTGTTTTACAATTAATAATCTAATCTGTATCATTAGCCTCATAGCATAATTACCTGTATATATTCTTATTTGTTGTACATATTTCTCATCTGTAGTATACATTTAGCATTTGTATATTTCAGTAGTTTTGGTAGTATTTTAGTACCATACGTATACTTAATATTTTATCCTGTAGCTTTTTGCACATGCCTATATTTTCAGTATTTTGTGTGATATTTTATACAGTATTTTTGCACTAAGTGTTTTTGCTGCTAAACAGAACAGAACTGTTAAACTGATTGTCATTGTTCCTGTGATAGTGACAATAAAGATCTACAGTTGCGGAAAAAATTATTAGACCATCAAAAGTCATCAAAAACAATGGTTATGCAATCAAGTACTAAATCCTGTGTGTATCATGTGACTAAAACAGACGGAAAAGAAAACATGGAATGCCTAAAAGCACTGTTTTTGTCAGTACAATGCCATAGCTATTGATGTAAGAACTGAAGTGATTTTGGTTATTATCAAGAAAACATGGAAAATGGATAGATATCAGCTCTCAAATTAAACTCTTATGAGCTATTTTTGTTGTTATCATTATATTTGTCCAAACAAATGTACCTATAGGTGTACCAGGCATTAAAATGAACAAGAAATTGAAGAAAACAAGGGTGGTCTAATAATTTTGTCCGCGACTCTATTCTATTCTATTCTAATTGCCTAAGTCATATTTTTGGCCAAACTGTTATATTTACATAACTTTACCCTCCTGACACTGCTGCTTCATTTTATGCAGATATCACAGTTTGGCCAAAAATATGACTTAGGCAGTTATGTTATGAGGCTAATGATATGTGATAATGTGTCCATGTCAATCAGAGACTCAGATCAGCTCTTTTACTCTAATACTTCAACTCCAGTTTACAGCTGACACAGCGGTACTTCTGCTGTGGAAGGACTTTTACATGTAATGGAGTATCTTTACACTTCTACTAAGTGAGGGCTCTCAGTCCATCTTCCATCACTGTAAATATCCGTTTGAAGAGAGATCGACTGCAGCCGTTTGGATAAAGTGCTGCCTTCACTGCCCAGAGATTATGTTGGATCTGTGAGTTGTGAACATCAGATCAAACAGGTGTCAAATGTACATGACAGAGGATAAAATTCTGTCAAGAGCTGGCTCCAAAAAGCTGACCTGACTGCTCCACCCGTCCACACCGCATTATCCACTTGATATTCTGACAATGGTTGATACTAAAACGGGCCTTGAAGCTGACACTGAGACTCGGTGCAGCTGTACAGCTGGAAGTGTTAAAATAGTGATGGCTAGACAGGTGTATGTGTCGGCACATGTGAGCATATGTGTGCCTGTGCATGTGTGTGTTCAACATGTGTCTGTAGCCAACACCTGAACCAGAGCTTTCATAGAACACTCGAGTCCAGTAATCGATATGAAAATGTTTTAGCAGAGGTGGATGGCATTGATTTGGACCAGGCAGATCTGACACATATGTACGAACAGCCCCCACGATGCAGTGGTAGAAGTGTAGTTGTAAGACCCACGTTTATTCTTTGGCTTGTGTGGTCCTCTGTGTCTTCTATCTATCTATCTATCTATCTATCTATCTATCTATCTATCTATCTATCTATCTATCTATCTATCTATCTATCTATCTATCTGTCTATCTGTCTATCTATCTATCTTTTATTGATTTTATTACTTTTAACTTTTTGTTTTTATTGTTTATTTAGAGCATTTTTGTAGTTTTATGTACTTATTTATTGCTTTTAGTATTCCTTTTGTTTTATTGTTGTTATGATGTGCAGCACACAACGCTCTTGTTGTTTGAATGTGCTCTATAAATAAAGTGGATTGGATTGGACTGAGATATGCTTCTGAACAGTGTTTTCATCTGACTAGTACCGTAAAGCGGGGCACACATTAAGATAATCGGCCTATTTTTGTCCTGATTTTCCCCCTTCCTGACCAAGGATGGCAAACGCTGGATTCACTTATGTCTTATATAAGTTTATCCTGGGGTCCGAGGTGTGTTAAGAGTGAATTTGTCCCAGTAGTCGGTTCCAAAACGGGTCAGGGTCAACCATCTTAAATATTTAGCCAGTTCAATATTTACGACCAAAAATCTTTGTGTGTGTTGAAAGCCGACGACTCCCAAGTCATGACAGAATGTAGTTAATCACGAAGTGAGCTGACTAAGGAACAAGGAAGTTGAAGTAAATAAAAACAAGTTTGTCCGACCTGAAACATAAAGTTCAGTGGACCTCAGAAATGGAGGACCAGCTTGTGGAGCTGTGGGAAGCCCGACAATTTCTATTCAGTGTCTCCGCCAAGTCGTACCAAAACCGAAACGACATGTTGCATGTTGTGTTTTCTGGTTTTTGCTATTAGAGCCCGACTGATATGGGATTTTTGGGGCCAATGCCGATATTGGGGGCTAAAAAAAGCCAATATCCAATATATCGGCTGATATCCGATATTGGCCGATAACTGATATATTGGCCGATATATGAAATAAGAACACTGATCTACACAGGATATAATAATCTTCTATTAGATAATTGTGGACAGGTGGATAAACAGTTGCATAAATCTTTGTTTATCTCACAAATATAATTTACACAACTTTCAAATGCAAACTATGCAATCACAAAAATAATTAGAGCAAAAAATATGACTGACCACACAATTATGTTTTCACTCACAAATTTTGATGTGTCTGCCTCATGGCACTACAACTTCTTATGTGGACTAAGGACTAAACTGAGCATGTGCAGAGTGAATTAGGTGAGTTTTTCCTGATTGGAGCAACTGCAAGAGTTACAACTGACCCGCATTACAACTGTCCCCAGTCTCCCCTACACTATTAACACCCAGGCCTGCTGGCAGAGTGAAACTGTGAGGTAGACAGGAAGTGCACGGACATGGGTGTGTGGGGGGGTGAATACTTCATAAGACGACGGGGGGGGGTAAGCAGTCCATCCTCGTCAGAGCGTGTGTGTGTGTGTGTGTGGGGGGGGGGGGGGGTCGTAGCTCCGTGATTATGTGATTGTGTGTGTGTAGGGGGATGATAGCGTCATTGTCCGAGCAGGAGTGAAAGTGAAACTAATTCGCTTTATTAATAATAATAATAATAGTAATAACTTTATTTGTATTGCACCTTTAAAAACAAAGTTTACAAAGTGCTTTGACAGAGGGCACAACAGCAGGATACACGAAGCAAGTAAAAACACTAAAACAGAAGCAACACAATAGAGAGATGTATGAACAAGTTAACAATCAAACAGGATCAAATTTAAAAATTAAAATTAAAAATTAAGGTTAAAAAGGGGACAGACATCACATAAAAGCAAGTCTATAAAAATTTGTTTTAAGAAGTGATGTAAAAGATGTTAAAGCTTTAAAGTTCCTCTTATTCTCCGGGTAGCACACACACACACAGGAGCAGCAAGTGACAGAATCTCCACGCAGCAAAAAAAGTTAATATATCGGCCACATTGGCTACATATTGGCCAATGTTGATTAATTGGTGATACGCTATAATCGGCCGGCCGATTAATCGGTCGGGCTCTGGTTGCTATGTTTTTTCTTCTTCATTTTTGTCAGATCGTGTTTGATCGCGCAAGATTTCTGGCTTGGAGGACTGGATTCTAGATCGGTGGTGGGACTGAATCGCTACATGTGTGGTGTGCTGTGTTGGGATTGTCAGAGCACACCACACACAGTACGATCAACGTAACATAACATCACTTTTAATCCCCCTCGGCCGAATATAGTGTAAGAGTCTGTTGAAAGTTAGGCTACTGCCCTATAATTTAGATCAAACTGTCTGTGTAAAACTTATTACATACATATTTAAATGTGAAAGTATTCAGATATTATAACCGCACAAGGCCATTTGACCTTGAAAAAGTTGGCCAAGGTCAAATATTTTCAATAGGCTTCTGCTCCATGCCCAGATGCATGAGGACTAGATTATTGATCGGTGGTGAGACAGAATCCTTATGTGTGTGGTGTGCTGTGTTGAGATTATCGGAGCACAACACACACAGTACGATCAAAACTGTTCAATGCCTGATTATTTGTCTTCATGTGTGGGGTCTGTAACAGATAAAAAATCTCTTCAGATTTAGAAAATCCTTTTGTTTGTACCCCACTTAACTGTGTCACCACACTGGACAGAGTGGTGGGGGGGCTTGTAGAGGCGGTTACAGCATCTTGTATGAATATAATGGATAATAAATGTGTTCATATAATCCAGTAATGTAATGCAGAAGGTTTGTTTGCAGATCTGTTTCTGGAGATGGTATCTTGGCTTATACACAGACATGCACACACACAGGCCATATTTATTAGTGTCAGTTCTAGTGAGAAAAGCAGATGAGACTTTGAGAAATGAAACCTGATTATAGTCTGTATCTGAACTTTATTTTCTTCTGTCTGTCTTTTCGTATTTCATTACTTCATTAGCGGTTTCATGCTGAGCGCAGCCGTGGACGCTTATACAAACGCTGATTCCCAAATAAATCAGTGGAACTGCTGAGGTGTGTTGAATTAATGCATGACTGTTCAGATCAAACATCTTACTAACCTGAGGACCTTGAAGAACTTTGTTGAAATTATGTGCAAATAAGCTCTAAATCTGTCAAAAGTATATTTACAGGGAGCTCACTGACAAGTTTTTCATAATTGCTAAATTTTATTATGTTGCATTTCAGTTTCCTTAGAATAAGAATGGACTTGGTCAGAACTGTCAGTGATGGTCATCCACTAGTTTTTGGCTAAACTGAAGAATTAGCATAATAATAATTGAGAAGTTCAGAAGACATCGCACACATCAGAAATAGACATGGATATTATCATTTGTAATCGAGGAGACGGATCATTAGCATTTGCGGTGAAAATAAAAATCTTGGAGCTACATTTTGAAAAACTTACACACAAACCTTTGCTGAGATGTTTGTAATCTGTCGGACCAATCAAATCTGATTATTTTAAGAATATTGAAAAAACTGAAGGGATTATAAACAGTAGGTGCTACATTATTGACCATGAAGTTGGAATAATTTTATTCACATTCCTCTTTTTATTCCTATTTATACACATCAGTAATCACCTTTGACCTGGTGCAATGAGTCCCAGTTACACTTTATTTATCTAGAATATTATCTAGAACATTGTCACAATTATCTCATGAGAAGAGGTTAAAATATTTTATTCCAACATTATGTTATTCCAATAGTATAAGAAATAAATATGTTGATTTGTCTTTCAGTGACTGTTATTTGTGACATTTGACTAATTTAATAGTCTTGTGACAGGTTACATTACTTGAAATCCACAGGGTCAATATATTTATACAGATAAAAAAGTAAATGTTTAGGACAATAACTATAAAAATCACATTCTGGAACCAACATAACATAACATAACATAACATAACATAACATAACATAACATAACATAACATAACATAACATAACATATAACATAACATAACATAACAGCGATGTAAAAATGTAAATATTTAATTTTCAATGTTGAATTCAAATATTTATTTATATAAATACAAAACTTCATATTTTTCTCTATATTTTCATTTTCACTCGTTTGTGGTTTTTCAACCTGTCTTTTTCTCTGCAATTGCTTGTTGTATGTTGCTGCTGTTAAGTGTGACATTTCCCCATGGTGGGATAAATAGTCTTATCTTATCTCTTATAACATAATTTAATGTAACAGTACGTAACAGGATGATGTAAAAATGTAAATCATATTTAATTTTCAAATTTGAATTGAAATTCTTTATTTATATAAATATTTATATAAATAAGCAATTTCTTATTTTCTCTATATTTTCATTTTCACTTATTTGTGGTTTATTTTATCTCTTACAACACAACACAGTTGCATTTACCATTCATACTCATAAGTCCTAAATATCACATTTGAGTAAATAACACACATTTATGTTTTAATTTTGTGCCAGAGCAATTTGTCTTCAGGTGACGATAACGACTTCGATTCAGCATTCTGGAAATTTGACTCCAAAGGTCAACCGTGTCAAAGCTGAAGCTGTGATTAATGGACAGAGCCTTCAACAGTCCATGTGGCACTCGCCTCAAATATTCAGCGTGATCTACAGGGCCTGACCCGCTCGCACAGTTCAAAGGTCAACTATAGCAAGAAATATGGCCAGACCTTGTGAGAAGCAAAACGCCTGCTTCTCAATTTACCTCAGTTTAAAAACAAAACACACCGAGGGAGGGCCGACCATAAATTAGAGCGTGTTTGATGCTACAATCATGACACAGCAGTAAAAGATCTTTACTTCACAGCGTGGTGACTCTCCGCCTCCGTTCGAGCTTCTCTGGTGGATTGACAGATATCTTATTTGTGGGACAACTCAGGCATGTTATTTATATTGCCTCACAAAAAATGATGGTGCTTTGAATTAAGTGGTTATTTAAGAAAACAAATTCAATCGCGGAGGAAGTGGAGGGAGGAACCCAAGAAGGATGTGATCGCATCTGAGAGGGAAACCAGGCCAAGGCCCTGGTCGGAGGAGCTCTGGTGATCAAATCAGAGTTACAGACAAAGGGAAGGAACATCTTTTAAAGCGTGTTTTATTGAAAGCCATAAAAGTGGTCAGGATGAATTGTGCCTCTGGGGAATCAGCTGGAGATTCGGGTATAAATCTTAAGGCTCCCCGTTGAGGTAAACAAACATGTGTTACCCTCCAAGACTAGAAAAAACATTTCAAAGTGTAAATACTCATACTTTATAATAGAAAATAAGTTATTTTCTTGAGCATATTGTGGTGTGCATTCATTTTAACAGCTGTTTTTACTTTGGTGGCACAGACTGAATTGTCATAAAAACTTAATTTGGTCTGTGGCATAAACATCCAACTGCCCTTTGATTTCATTTCAGTACCTTATGTAAATCTGAGTAAATATCATCAGTCTTAATGCATGCAACACGCACACACGCACACACACTCAGAATTTCTACATTTGTATTAATATTATGTTCACAGACAACTTCAGGATGTGGTAAATAGGTTTGTTTTTTAGGCTGTAAAAGTGCTTTAAGTGGGACCATGCCAGGATGCTGAGACATAAAACTAAAGAGCTGAAACACATGACAGAAATGAATCCAAATTGTGGTAAATGGGGCTATATTTTTATATTACGAATCCGATTTGAGTGGATAAAAATGCTGATGAGCTGAAAAATAAGAATAAATTATAAAAATATAATGTTTGCTACATATTTTTAATATTACCAACCCTTGTCAGTGGTACAATGTATTTAAATACTTTTACTTAAGTACTGTACTTAAATAAAGTAACTTTCCATTTCATAGGGCTTTATACTTATACTCACTACATTTCAGAGGCAAATATTACACTTTTTTTCTCCACTCCAATGAAAACCATTGATAGGACATTGACGGACAGTGTTCCTATATGGGTTAAGGGTGAAAAATCCTAAAATTCCTCATCACAAAACTGAAAACTTTTTAGAGATACATGTTTATCACAGGACAGTGATGGTACAAAACATGATGATGTTAGTGAATATGCAGCATTACTCAACCTTAAACACATACAGCAGTAAAATATAAAATACATATTAATGCAACAATAAAATGAATAAAAAAAAACATCATAGGAACATTTTACTGTACAGTGACTACCTGGGTTTTTCCTACTTCTATATCTTTTCTTAAAGGGCTCATATTTTGCTAAACCCACTTTTATTAGTCGTTGGTTCATTTATTTGTGTATTTGGACCCTAAGAGTTCATAAAGTTTGAATTTGAACCCTCCAGGTGCTGCAAAGCTATCTTTGTATTATTTTTGGCAAAAATCAAGTGGATTTCTACAACCTGTATCAATTCTTTCTTTATTTGTTGCGTCTAAAACTAGTTATGTTAAAACATTTGCACATATAAGGTCCAGACTTCTGACGAACATTTCTCCGAGTACGACATAATTGTTTATCAGCAGCAGCGGTTGTAGTCCATACTGAAAATATGTCCAAACTTTGAACCAATTACCTAAAATTTTCAGTTGTTGGTTGAATGGGACAGAGCAGCACAGCCAACAACCTGGAGGGGGTGGGGCATGAAGTGGCTCTTTTGCATTTAAAGGGCCAGCACTCAAAACCACCTTTCTGGTGTCATTACTCAGAAATAGGGTTGAAGATGGACCTGTGAAGTTGAATTAATGAAGGATTCAGACCCAAACGTAGCATTTACAGTTTATGTAGACCACAGGGAAATGATTTAAAATGCATAATTCCATTTAAAAAAGCAAAATATCACTCTTTTAAGATATTTCAGGTTGTTCATATTAGTTATGATTATTCACATTTTTTGCGAAAGGGTAGTTTGCAAATGTAAACATTTTCATGTAATTACCTCTGCCAAGGAGGTAATGGTTTTTCCTGCATTGGTTTGTCTGTCCGTGTGCAAGATAACTCAAAAAGTTATGGACAGATATGGATGAAATTTTCAGGAAATGTTGATACTGGCACAAGGAACAAATGATTACATTTTGGTGGTGATGGGGGGGGGGCTGATCTGCCTTGGTGGAGGTCTGCGCTCTCCGAGTGCTTTTCTAGTTTAACTTTTATTTCACAAAAACAAAAATTTGGATTTGTCATTATTTACAGGTTATTATGATAGTATTTTAGTGGTCTGACCCATTTGAGATCGGACTGGGATGAATGTGGCCCCTGAATTAAAATAATTTTAGCACATTTGATTGTTAATATTTTCAGTGTAATTTATGCATTTCACAAATTCATCCTACGGGCTGGAGTGGACCCTTTGGAGGGCCGATGAACATTTCTCTGAGTACAAAATAATTGTTTATCAGCAGCAGCGGTTGTAGTCCATACTGAAAATATGTCCAAACTTGGAGCCGATTACCTAAAATGTTCAGTTGTTGGTTGAATTAACGAACACAAGTGGCTGAATGGGACAGAAACCACAGTCAACAACCTGGAGGGGGTGGGGCATGAAGTGGCTCATTTACATTTAAAGGGCCAGCGCTCAAAACCACCTTTCTGGTGTCATTACTCAGAGATAGGGTTGAAGATGGACCTGTGGAGTTCAATTAATGAAGAATTCAGACCCAGGCATAGCATTTACAGTTTATGTAGACCACAGGGAAATGTTTAAAAATGTGTAATTCCATTTTAAAAAAGCAAAATATCACTCCTTTAAGGTATTTCAGGTTGTTCATATTTGTTCCGGTTATTCACATTTTTTGTGAAAGGGTTGTTTGTAAATGTAAACATTGTCATGTAATTTAACTTTTATTTCAAATAAAACAAAAATTTGGATTTGTCATTATTTATAGGTTATTATGATAGTGTTTTAGTGGTCCGACCCATTTGAGATCAGATTGGGATGAATGTGGCCCCTGAATTAAAATGATTTTAACACATTTGATTGTTAATATCTTCAGTGTAATTTATGCATTTCACCAATTCATCCTGCGGGCTGGACTGGACCCTTTGGAGGGTCGACGAACATTTCCCTGAGGACAAAATAATTGTTTATCAGCAGCAGCGGTTGTAGTCCATACTGAAAATATGTCCAAACATTGAGCCAATTACCTAAAATGTTCAGTTGTTGGTTGTATTAACGAACGCAAGTGACTGAACGGAACAGAAAGCACGGTCAACAACCTGGAGGGGGTGGGGCATGAAGTGGCTCATTTACATTTAAAGGGCTGGCGCTCAAAACCACCTTTCTGGTGTCATTACTCAGAAATAGGGTTGAAGATGGACCTGTGGAGTTCAATTAATGAAGAATTCAGACCCAGGCATAGCATTTACAGTTTATGTAGACCACAGGGAAATGTTTTAAAATGTGTAATTCCATTTTAAAAAAGCAAAATATCACTCCTTTAAGATTTCTAATGCAGACTTTTTCCTTGCTATTCCAGTGAAGACTCTGGATTCTCCCTCCGGTTCTGTCCTGCCTTCATGCTTCACTCAGCCCTTATGTAGATTTATTATGTCTTCATTCACCTTCTTTTAAGTGTGCAGCCTGCCATATTTTTTTGCCATCCTTCAGCAGTGACCTCAGATTCCAGCCGTGTTGTTTAAACAGGGAGTTTGGCTGAATTGGAGCGACTCCCAGGCTTTTGGCTCTGCACCGCTGCCGAGGCAACAACATGCAGGAGGCAGTGCCATGATGAAAGCCAGACGTGACGTTCCACCTTATCTCTGCTGGGTGTTTCCACTCCAAATATCACTCCAGTGTGTAGAAGATAGAAGCAAAACCCTGTTCCTGAAACTTTTCCCTCCTCCTCCTCCTCTCTTTCCTTCCTTTACGACTGGATTCCTAGAGCCTTTGTTTTTGATCAGGATGTGACTCAAATGTGTTTAGTTTAAACATTCCCCAGTGATGGCAGGCAGGTCCAACCAACAGGTGACAGAATCAGACTGTTTTCTCACACCCCGGTAGCCAAGTTTCACTGTTTTCCCTTCTTTGCTGACAAAAAGAAACGAGGTGCAATCTTTACAGCTCTTTTCTGTAAATTTGGTGTTAGACCTCAGTTTTCATGGAGACTTCCCAGTGTGTGCTGCTGCCATCTAGTGTCAGCTGGGTGTTAATCTGGCAAAGACTCCAGCAGTAGAAATATATACAGAAATGTAAACTGCCCTGTTGTTGTTGTTTCGGATTTAATGTAATGCAAGTCACGTACCTAGTCAAGTAAAAAAAAAAGTGAAAATTATATGGCTGTGAGCATTTACCCTCAGATCTTTACATTCCCACAGTTTCAACATATATGGAGGACTGTAGTTTTAGTAGGACTGACATTTGATGTGAATTCAGACAAACATTTCCACTATGGCGGGTGACCACAGCAATGAAGATTACTGAGGCCTCTCACTGTCCATATGGCACACACTGTTGGTATCTGTAAACACAGCATAGCCAAGTTTGTGTCAGCATTTGTCAGTTTTGACGTTTTTATGTCCTTGACCGTAATGCAGTTGTGTATCGACGAGTGGATTATGTTGTTTTACACTGAGCCTTGATTTATTTTTCCTTCCACACTATAATAGGATCAAGGCCTGCCGTTCCTGAAAGCTGTCCGCATGTCGTATCAGCCGAGAAACTAATTTTGCAGCGGCGAACGATAAGACTGGAAAAAATAACAAATAGGTTTTGAGTTTTCGACTTTATCGCGGGGCTCTTCTAGTGTTAAGTCACTGGCGACAGATGCTACACGTCATTGCCTCGTGGGAGTCGTGTATCATTTCACAGCATCTTAAAGAACAACACGGGCACAGACACAGATGTGTGGAAATGTGAATTGCAGCCATCACCTAAAAATAACCTAAAACTAACACAGCGGGAGTTGCAGTGTGTGTGTGTGTGTGTGTGTGTTTACGTGTATGTGTGTGTGTGGTAGTATGCTACAGTAGGGTAGGACTTTCCATACGTGGTTATGACTTCTTGAAAGACTTCATCAATGTCAGCTTAGGAGATTCAGAGCCCCCCTGCCCCCGCCACTTTTCATTTCTTCAACCAGGAGCCAAGAAAACTTCTCGCTTTTTGAACTACTTCACTATCATAACATAATAGCAATTCCCATATCTGTAACTCTTGACTCACCTTCCTAAATCATATAATTTGACCTCACCCACTCATCTATTTCTTATTATCGCATACTTTAAATGTAAAGAATGTAATTTCAACTCGTAGGTGTGTCTCAAACAAATTAATAACATAATACATATAGTACATGATATTTTGACGTGGCATATCCCATGTATGGGTTGTGCTTTGGCTGGAATCTGGTGTTGCGATATGTGGTTACATGTCAGTATATTGGAATGTATTGAACTGTAGTGATTAGTGATGTCTTGATCCGGATTTTTTTACTCCCGATCTGATTTTTTTTAGGATTAGTTTTGCTGATACCGATCCAATACCGATTTTTTACACTGAAATTTTGATTTAAATTTGGAGTCAGTATTTATAGGTTATTATAATATTCTTTTACTTGAGATCACAATTGGGCTGAATGTGGAACCTGAATTAAATCAACTATGACATCTTTGACTCTTAATAACTTTAGTATAATTTTTACACTTTCCAAATTCATACTGTGGGACAAATTAGAACCTTTGGCGAGCCGTTTTTTTTGCAGCTGGGTTGCGTTCCATGCTGTATGTTAGTGATGTGTGGATCAGTGGGTTACTCGCAGGTCAGGTTGGGTCAAAAGAACGTCAGTTTATTTGCGGGGTGGGTTGGATTCGGGTCAAATAATTCCACAAATGCCCCATGGATTGAAAAAAACCCGACTCGCACATTACTACTGTACATACCTCATAATGATTACAAATAGACCATAAAGTGAAAATGAAATTTATAGACGCTTTACTTATTCCTCTAAGTCACCTGCTGTTGTGTGCTCATTTTCCTTTTCCCTACCTTTGGAAACTTTCATTTGAGGGGGTAGGACATTTGTTTCAATCGGCCCAATCTAGTGACTAAATCCAATCCGATCTTCTAAAAAATGCCAGATCGGCAGCCGATACTGATCTTTAGATTGGATCAGGACATCCCTGGTAGAGATACACGCCAGCATATACACAAAAGCAGATTTTTTCTTTGTGATCACAAAAGTCTGAGAAAAACCCGAGAAAAAGATTTAACATTGAATTAAAAAAGCTAGATAAATATTGTTTGCTAAACTGTTTGCTGTTTTTCATCCATTGTCTTTGGATAATAATCTGTGATGTGGAGTTATTGGCAGTAACAACCCTGACCTTTGACCACCAAAATCTAATCTGTTCATCTGTATATCCAAGTAATGGGAAAATTGAGATAAATTCATTTAGTCCATTCATAGAATATATATTTAAAGGTAATGAGACTGACCCCAGGACAAATCTTGTTATAGAGATGTCGGGTGGCATCCAAAAATATGAGTGATTTAAAAAAAAAAAAACAAAAAAACATTTTATTTAAAAAACAAAACAAAAACATTTTATTAGCAAAATGTTGCAAAAAGAAAATGCATATGTTTAATCTAAGGGGTAAAGGGCCTGTTTCCATAAGCAGCTGTTTTTTTTTTTAACTTTCAGTGTCTATTTTTCATACAAATCCTATGTAGTTTGCCGCCTTAAATGTTCTTGCCCAAAAACACAGTGTTTTTTCCACTGTGTTCTCAACGCTCTGAGCTGAGTTCAACTTTGAGAACAGCACCACACTTGTCTGTGTTACTTCTATCTCACCAGCAAATTTAAATCAAGAAACAGTTTACAATACGAACACAGCCAACTATGATGGAGGAGGAACTCACTGACATTAAAGGATTTATATGATCTGATGAAAGAAGTGGACGTCCTCAAAGTCTGTTACTGTTACTGTGTGAATATGACATTTATACATGTAGTTCTGTCGCCTTGGACTTGAACACACCTCTAATTCAATCACATGACCTGTCCACGCTGTTATAAAAGGTACTAGGTGAGTGTCGACTGTTCACATTGACGTTGGTAGCAGACGGCGGTGCATTCTGACTGACTGACTGACTGACAGAAAATCTCCAAAATCATAAGAACAAATTGGGTTCTATCCTGATAAATTGACCACAGAATTTTGAAGATGAAGTGAAAAACCACTCACTCTGCACATGGCTGTAATAAACAGAGAAAAAGAAGAACAACCCTTTGCTATTTTCCCTCTAAAATAGCCAGTTTTTTTTTTTTTTTGGCATATTTTCAGCTGAGGTTTGAGGCTGTTGTTTTTGAGAAGCCAAAAAACCACCGCTAGGCGTTATGAAATATGCTATTCCTAATTTTTCTGTTTTCATCAGCTTTTCTAATGTAATATTTTAAAATGACCAGAACCAACCAAAGACCAGTGCACATAATAAACTAAATGCATTTTCTCAGAAATTCCTCAGAACTCCCAAAGGACTCGATAAACTAGAAGTACTGAAGTCAGCAGTTTTATAGGCACAGTCATCTGTAGATATTTTAATGCATATTATAGCTTTCTTGAATTTCCCTCGGGATTAATAAAGTATCTATCTATCTATCTATCTATCTATCTATCTATCTATCTATCTATCTATCTATCTATCTATCTATCTATCTATCTATCTATCTATCTATCTATCTATCTATCTATCTATCTATCTATCTATCTATCTACACTGTATTATAGCTTTAAATATAACTAAATGATGCCTATCCCTGCTTTGGAGCACCAAATCCTTCCATTTGTTCATTTACTTTCTATAGGAGAAGCAGAAGAACTTTTAAATCACTTAAGCTGAGTATAAATCATCGGGCTGCCCTCATACCTTATGGCGTATTGGCAGCGATTAAGATAATATGCCTGAAAAGAAATAAGAAGGAGCACCTTCTCTGCTTCCAAAATGGAACCAAACCTCTGCTGAATGTGGAAAAAGACAGCCTGAGGCTGCAGCAGAAACAACCGTGGAAACCTGAAAATATACTCATCTAGTGTTGAAAATGTGTGTCTAAGCCTCTCTGTCTCTGAGAAAAAGGGGTGGACGGAGGGGGAGAATTCTTTTATAAGACATAATCTTAAAAACACAGAATTGTTGCCATTTCGCTGCTCTTGTTTTCCACTTGTAGTTCTTACTTTTATGGGACAGCCTGGCTGCGAAGGTCGGCTCCAACGGTTTGGCGACAAAGCGGCAGAACAGGAGCAAAAGGGGTCCCTGGTGAGGCCTTGGCTCTGAAACGCCAACTGAAGGACCCCAAAGCTGCTGCCGTGATTGGACGGTGCCCCAACAACAGGACTCACAGGAAAAGAGCATGTGGTCTGGGGCTTGGACCAGAAGGACAGGAGGCGGTATATGAGACCAACTTGGACGAAACAGGCTGGAGTCCTGACTCTGCATTTATTTGTTTGCTGACTGAAACGAGCTGCTAATCACAAACAGTGTCAGCTCGAAGCTGCTTGGCATTGGAGAGAACAATCGCACTGAATTTCATTTAATGATTAGATGTTAAACCATTTTAAAACCTGGAAGATTTCATTGAGCCGCTGCCTGTAGTGATGTCATTAATGAAGGGTGAGTGATTGCCCTTAAGTTTGCCTTTTAAAGCTCCAATGTGTAAGATTTAGGGGGCTCTAACTGCAGATGTATATGACTGTGTGTTTCTGCTGTGGCTCAGTTTCATGGTGGGTGGCATCCAGTGTTGAGGTGCATTGCCATTAACTGTTTTTCAAGTGTGCACCATGGTTAACATCCATGAAATGAGGACAAATGAAACAAAACATAAACAGAACAGGATAAAACAAATAGTGACTTCACATTTTTGCATTTTTTCCCATTAATACTGCGGACCAGGTACTTTTTTAGCACCTACTCCGCTGAGTCGAGCTGAAAATGTGACATCAAAAGTATACAGGTCACTGATTGGCCAGAGAGTGACTCCATGTCCTCCATTGTTGTGTTCTTACATACAAATTGGACATTTATGTGACACGAACATGGGAATCATAGGAGTTTTCAGTCACCTTGTTGTGATGAACCCAACCGTGTTTAGGTGGTACTCACCTGTAATGGAAAATGACCAAAACGGAGTCGAGCCAAGTAGGTCCTTGTGAAAAAGCACCATCAGTGTATTCTGCTGCAATAAAACTTAATTTTTTTTTAAATTGAACTTTATAAATATAGCACCTGTCAGAACCACTGTGGTGAAGAAGAAGAAGAAGAAGCACTGTGTTGTTCAGAATAATAGCAGAACATTACTGTGTCTGTAAATGTAGTCACTGTAAAGTAATGTAGTTGTTTTATAGCATAACTAACAAAAAGTGCTAATATTCAGACTGTGCAGAGCCCTGAACCCTTCTATTCTTCATGACTGTTTTCTTGTCCAACATATACAAGGAGGCCACAGAGACTCCATATATTCCTTGGCACCGATCCGCCTCCGAGCCAACGTCAGCCCACAAATTTATACGACACACCAATTTCAATGCCACAACCGTCTGTAAGGAGATGAGGATAAGCAATTAAAGGCACTGCTCGGGTCCCGTGGGAGCATGGCGCCAACGTACCTGAGCGAGCAGAGAATTTACTACCTGAGGGCAAAGGTCAGGGTCGAATAGGGGTGATATTTGGAATCAAAGGTAGAGAGCAGCTGCTGGAAGAATAACGCGGCCTTTCTCCGGAGGTCAACAGCTTCAGAGTCGTAATTTCCTAAATAAATGCTGGAAATAATGGAGTAAATATTAGGATATTTTAAAGAGTGTGAACCAGTGCCAGTGTATATTGTTGTTAAGTTCACATAATTACTACCGCCATGCCTCCTGCTGCTGCGCTGACAATACCTGCACATTTATCACTAACCAGCAGCAGCTGGGCTGAGCCGGAGCCCGGTTTGGAAGCAGAACAGACCAGTTCAGGGACACACAGATGTAACTGATGCTCTGCTAATCTCCATGGACAAATAGGGGGTGAAATATGGTGACAAGTTATAAAGATCAGCAATGATTAGACGGTAGATTAGCCATATTTTATGTGTGACACTGCTATGTAGGCCAGTCGGATAAATGCAATATGTCTGCAAAAAGCTCTCTGCCAATGCGAAATGTTCACTGTCAACATACTTCATTAGTTTTCCGAGCAACAAGGCATGAATCAGTGTTTCTAATCCTTGAAACTCACAGCAGGTTAGGCAGGATCATGATCTTGGATAAATAATGGAAAAAATCAATGATGAATTAAAGAATGCTGTTACTTTAGACCACAGGTGGCAAACATACGGCCCGTGGGCCAAAACCGGTCCCTGAAAGGGTCCAGTCCGGCCAATGGGGTGAATCTGTGAAATGCAAAAATTACACTGAAGATATTAACAATAAAATGTGTGAAAATCAGTTTAATTCAGGGGCCACATTCATCCCAATCTGATCTCAAATGGGTCGGACCAGTAAAATACTTTCATAATAGCCTATAAATAATGACAAATCCAAATTTCTCTCTTTGTTTTAGTGAAAAAAATTAATATGAACAACCTGAAATGTCTTAAAGGTGTGATATTTAGCTTTTTAAAATGGAATTATGCATTTTAAAACATTTCCCTGTGGTCTACATAAACTGTAAATGCTATGCTTGGGTCTGAATTCTTCATTAATTCAACTCCACAGGTCCATCTTCAACCCTATTTCTGAGTAATGACACCAGAAAGGTGGTTTTGAGCGCTGGCCCTTTAAATGCAAATGAGCCACTTCACGCCCCACCCCCTCCTGGTTGTTAACTGTGCTGCTCTGTCCCGTTCAACCAACAGCTGAACATTTTAGGTAATCGGCTCAAAGTTTGGACATATTTTCAGTTTTTACAACCGCTGCTGCTGATACACAATAATGTCGTACTCAGAGAAATGTTCGTCAGAAGTCTAGGCCTTATATGTGCAAATGTCGGGACATAACTAGTTATAGACTTAACATATTAAGAAGGAATTAAAACAGGTTGTAGAAATCCACTCGATTTTTGCCAAAATGAATATGAAGATAACTTCGCAGCACCTGGAGGGTTCAAATTCAAACTTTATGAACTATTAGGGTCCAAATACACAAATAAATGAACCAAAGACTAATAAAAGTGGGTTTAGATAAATATGACCACTTCAGAGACGGGTAATTTTCTGCCTGTTACTAAATGTTTTGTGTATTTGTAGATCCACTGGGATCTGTTAGTTATAATGCACATGTGTAAATGATAAACTGAGGCATAATATTGTTAAAATTGCACTTATTTTTCATAATAAATTTCAGTTTGTTCATGGTTCTTTATGATATTGACATTTTCTTTAAAGCATAGTTTGTGGATGTAAACATTTTCATAATGTAAATTCACTTTTTTAACCATAAAACATATAGAAAAGTTTGGAGTTTACATTATTTATATATTATTATGGCTATTATTTACACTTCAGATCATATTGGGCTGAATGTGGCTCCTGAACTAATGAGTATAATGCCCCTGTTTTAGACACAGTCACTTCTTTTCTGCATCAACAACATCAGCATCTCATCATTGTAGTTGCAAACTAGAAGCAGTCGGAGAGCGCAGACCTCCGCAAAGGCACATCAGTGCCCTGGATTTGGATGAAACTTTCAGGAAATGTTGATACTGGCACAAGGAACAAATGATTAAATTTTGGTGGTGATTGGGGGTGGCGTGGGGGCACTGATCTGCCTTGGCAGAGGTCTGCACTGTCTTTTCTGGAGAAGCACTCGTAGAGCGCAGACCTCCGCCAGGGCAGATCAGTGACCCCCGAACCCCACCCCCGATCACCACCAAAATTTAATGATTTGTTCCTTGTGCCAGTATCAACATTTCCTGAAAGTTTCATCCAAATCCATCCATAACTTTTTGAGTTATCTTGCACACAGGCAGACAAGCTAACAAAAACATAACCACCTTGGCGGAGGTAATGATGGAAGTAACGAATAACAATTACTGTTGTTACTGCAGTGAAATAGATCTGTGTACTTTGAAACTGTCGTATTACAGCTGTGTTTATTTTGAGGTATTTTACTTCACTGTACTTTAAATTGCTTCTGTCAGTGTAAATTGTAGAAAAAGTCTCTCTAAACTTAGACGCCAGTAAATGACGCCATCTCCTACGCCTACACAGTGAGTCAGTTGCTCACTTTATGCCAAGTGGTCAAGATGAAACGCCACAGAAGTGAAGTAGAAAAATGCAAACACAAGATATTTGTGCAAAAGTAAATGAATTTCAAATCCATGAAAAAAATGTGATAATGCTTATGAAGATTTCAGGCGTTTACATGGTAACAGTGAGTACCTTTGGTGGTTGGTGTTTTCAGGATATTTGTAGCAATATTATTGTTGTGTGTGTGACTGTAAAAAATACACTGAATCATTTATTGATTTATTTATTTATTTAACCTCAGACGTGACAGAAGAATATAAATGAACTGATCAATCAATAAATAAAATAAATAATGGGAGTTAACATCAAGTAAAAATACAATAAATACAACTTAAACTGTATTTTTCTACTCAATGTAATAGAATGACCAAATAAGAACTTCTGTTTGAGTTGATTTTTACATAAACACTTTGACTTAAGAACAACTTGAGTAATAATATGATGAAAGTAAATAATGTTAAAATTAAATCTCTACACATCTTTGGCATAAGCTTACCATATCTGCTGTATGAAAAGTGTTTTTGAGTTCCATGAAAAGCACTACATAAATAAAATGTATTATTATTATTATTATTATTATTATTATTATTATTATTATTATTATTATTATTATTATTATATAAAATCATATGATTAACCCATAAAGACCCAGTCCTACTTTTGTGTCAGTTCCCAAAAAATATTTTCTCTCTATTTAACCTAAATGATTTATCAACATTTATTATATTATCCTCTGTATTTGGCATTTTTTCTGCGAAAATCATGTATTTTCTTGTATTTAATTCACTGATAATGTAGATGTTCATAAAAGCTCAGATTAAAGTTGAAGGTTATTGTATCAGAAACAGAGAAACCTGAAGAAGTAAAGTAAAATATATCATTAACTGAACATAAAACAAGTGTCTCCTTCCACTGTCATTGATCCAACTCCATGGGTTTTACTGGTGAATCAGCGTTATAGAAGATGAGTGTTTCCACGGTAACTACAAAGTCTCTGAATGTCCAAATGGGTCATATCTGATGACCATTAAAAAAGATGACAAACTGCATTTTACACCAATTATTTACATGTATCGATAGGATTAGTAGCTCAACAGGTATTAAACATTTTCTATCAGTAAATGATTTTAGTTGCCGTTGGCTGTTGGGTCTTTATGGGTTAATAAACACAAAAACATCCATCATTCTGTGTGTTTTTAAAAGCTTTAGTCTAAACTAATAACTCAGTGTCCTGTGTAGTCTGTCAAGTGAGTCAGTGCAGCTAAGGGTCTGTTTGTCCATAAAGTTTTACTGCGTTTGGCCTAAATTTGACCTGCAGATTTGTAGTTTTGGGGCTAATGCATCAATAGCATAATTGATGATTACTGGAAAAGGAGGAAAGTAAACCACAACGGAGACTTAAACTTACAAATCTGAAATATACAAAATCATGACAATAATAAATTCATCTATACAACACACATCTATAATTTATACATATATTTACATTAACTGTGCAGATTTAACTGTACTCATTCATTTGCTGTTATTCATATTTGTTCATCATTTTTGACATTGAGCACATTTTCCCATCGTTTCATGTTCCAACATGCCCCGATAATAAAAATCCCATTAGAGTTTCTTTGTGGTTTCGGGCCATAAACTTTAACCTTCCCATCATGGAAATCTACTCGTCTGACCTCATGGTGCAGTAATGCAATAACAAAAACATTATACATAAAACACTCTTTCTGCATCACTGGAGCACCTGCTACACTCCAAGTTGCGTGCAACAGCATGGACGGCATTCAAAAGCAGCCTTAATCAAGTGCGCAGATGCGATGGTTTATTATCTGAAATGATACTTGGCAATGAAGCCATTCATCACATTTGTTGAAAATTAATTTTGCGAAAGTTAAACCTTTTATTAAATCATGCTGTGATGCTGTGCAGATTCCACATATGGCTCCCAGAACTCTTCACACGACTTTACATAGGTGTTACCACATTACATGGCAGCCCTACAGACCAATGTGATCTAGAGCCAAAATAAACAGCCGTGGTTTGATTTATTCAGAGGTGATATACTATATTCTTAAAGCCAACTGCTCATACTGTAAGTGCGCTGCATGGATGTTGTGCCAGACTCTGGATACACATGTGAGGCAGGCTGCCGAAAAATAACAAAAACAGTTGATGTTTAAACACATAATCATGATTATTCATAGGGGTCTGTTTTGGCAATTGTCTGGACTTGTGTTTGTTATAGTTTGTTGGGAGCTGAGAACTTTTGTACTGTTATTCTTGTCAGCCTTTAATGGTTTAATGCTCAAATGCATATGCAAGTAGGTGTTAGTGGTATTTGCAGTATGCTTTAAATTCATCACATTATCGTCCACTGTCTGCCAGTGGTCATCAGCGACCAATACATTAAATGCAAGCAGGAAAAAATCTGTTCTCCAATGCAGAGGAAGGCTGAAGCGGAGTACACATGTAAGGATTTTTTTAAAACTGAAGAGAGTTTTTATCTGTTACAGACCCACACATGAAGATAAAAAATCAGGCATTGAACAGTTTTTACCTCCACCAAGGATCAGCGAAGGTTATGTTTTCATCAGGGTTTGTCTGTTTGTTTGTTTGTCTGTCTGTGTGCGAGATAACTCAAAAAGTTATGGACGGATTTGGATTAAATTTTCAGGAAAAGCTGATACTGGCACAAGGAACAAATGATTATATTTTGGTGGTGATGGGGGGGGGGGGGGGGGGGGTTGGGGCTTTTCTAGTTTACCCCTCTGCCAAAGGGGTATTGTAATTGTTTTGTCCTCTGTCTTCTGTCCATTCACCGACATTATTACATTATCTGAAGATTGCATCGACATATCTGCATCAAATTGATACTGTGGATGCATGTTGGCATGGAGCAGAAGTCTATTGAAAGAAGGTGACCTTGACCTACTTTTTTAAGGTCAAATGGCCTTGTGCAGTTATAATATCTGAGTAGTTTCACATTAAAAAATATGTTTGTAATAAGTTTTACACAAACACAATTTGTCTAAATTGTAGGGCAGTAACTTTCAACAGAATCTTACACTAGGGGCGTATTAATGGGTATGTTGATCGTACTGTGTGTGTTGTGCTCCGATAATCTCAACACAGCACACCACACACATAATGATTCTGTCCCACCACCGATCTAGAATCTACTCCAAACCAGAAATCTCGCGTGATCAAACGTAATCTAACAAAAACAAAGAAGAAGAAACATAGCAACAACTGGAAAACAAAACACGTAACATGGAAGAGGACATACATGAGGAGGGAATGATGGTGTTCTTGGGACTGTTTTTGATGGGAAAATTCTGAGTTTCTGAGGTCCACCAAACTTTATGTTTCAGGTCGGCCATACTTGTTTTTATTTACGCCTACTTCCTTGTTCCTCAGTCAGCTCACTTCGTGATAGGCTACATTCTATTTCGTGTCACAATTCATTGAGTCATGGTGTCGGCTTTCCCCACACACTGAAGATTTTTGGTCGTAAATATTGAACAAGTTTCATATTTACGATTGTCGACCCATTTCGGAGTCCATTATCGGGACAAATTCACTCTTAACACACCTCAGACCACAGGATAATCTTGTGAGACATAAAATAATCTGGTGTTTCCATCCTTGGTTGGGAAAGGGGAAAATCGGGACAAAAATAGCCTGATTATGTTTATGTGTGTACCCTACTTTAGTCCTAAAAGCAAATGAGATGGAAATAATTTGGATTATTTTAGGTGAAATACATGTGTTCCACCAGCAGCTCGGAGGGCAAGCATTTGTCATCTGTCTGTTCGTGAAAGGAGTGAAACATCAGTGTTTTCCAAATTTTTTACAGCTCTATGTAATGACACCAACACCAGTGGAAGATTAACAATATTCCCTGTCAATCAGAAATTCACTCTACAGTTACAGCTGTTTTCATAAGTTTACATACTCTGGCAAAATCTGTAAAATGTACCTGTGTTTAATGAAAACATGAGTGATCTTGCAAAACATTTATTTTATTGTAAATGTGACTCAAACTAAACCATGAGGCATCAAAAAAAAAAAAAAAAATACAATCGTTAAAAAATATGTAGAACAGAGAAAAACTGGCAATATTTGACAACTTTTGCCAGGGTATGTAAATGTATGAGTACAACTGTAACTGATTTGCATCCTGAATGGCCTCTTGCGGTGATAGCCTTCAATGTAAATGGACTCGTGGTGCATTCAGGAGCACCTTGGAAACTTTGCAACACACCTCATTTCATACAGGAAATCATATAGGCACAGACAGGAAGTATGTGCTGCGTTTCAATATAGCATGTAAATTATAAATTAAAACTCAGTAACAGTTTTTTTCCCAGGAGATTATGTGTTTGATTCTTAATGTAGTATTTTTAATGGTAAGTCTGTGCCTTTAGGTCCTTTCTTTTTCACTACTTTTTCATTTTCCCAACATGCCCTGATAATGTTTGGAACTGTTTTTTTTTTCTTTAACCCTTTCATGCATAGGCCACTCCAGTGGACAGCTATTCTACAGCTGTTCTCTTGTATATTCATGGGTTTTGATGTTTTAGTTCCATATCAGCCAACACAGTGGACACGTACGCACCATCCCATACACTGACATTCACACCATTACTGTAACTTTGCTGTTCTTGATAAACCTGATCTGCAGTAACATGTTTAAGTGTAAATCAATTGTTATTTGTTAGACAAGAAGGGTTTTTTTGCATATTATCTCCATGAAGTGAGTAATTACTAGCATTAGAATATGTTAAAATGTGAGAAGACATCAGATTAGCAGCATAGAAATGTTTTTATTTCATTGTTTTCATATCACTTTCTGATATTGGGTTTTAAACATATGTTTCTTTACTTCAAAAATTAAATGCATGGATATTTTTGTGACTCTATAGGAAAAAAAAACTTGATCCCATTGTTTTTTTCATGCTTAAGGAGGAATAAAAACACTGAAGAAAAAAATCTTGACTAAGGTTCTCACAATTCATGCATGAAAGGGTTAAATTTTGTCTTTTATGTATTTTGTTCATTATTACTGCAAAAGTTTTTAGGCCAAAATTCATTCACTTATTGTTCCCTGCGTAGATTACATAATCCGTGTCAAACACACCTCTTGAAACTTTGATCATATCCCTCAACTTTCATCAGCACATTGATTTTCTCTTTCCGTTTCCATGGAGACATACCGTCTACATTAAAGTTCACTTTTCCCTGGGTTTTCTTCCTTTAAAATATCAAACAATGGAGTCGATTTTCACATTAGCTTGTGTTTTATAGTGGAACTTCTCTTAGTCATACTTGACAGGATGTTAAAGCTACATATCTTTTTAATCATCCTATATATTTAAATTCTAAAACTGAGAATTTAAGAAAAGATAACTTTTTTTTTTTTTTTTTTTACTTTTACCTACACAGACACAATCATCTAAAGAGAAACAGTTTTGTCACATTGACTCCGGACATGATGAACACATTTGACTCAAATGTGTTGGGCAGACCACTTGATTAGACTTCAGTGGTGATTTTGATCTGGTGTTTTAATCATTGGACAATTATCTTTTTTTTTTTTTTCCTTTTGTACACATCTATGATAATCCATTTATGTGCAGGCTTTCCAAACTAAACAGGGCAGCGTTCATGTCGTTGTTGTCTCAGCGGTGTTGCCAACTATTTTCAATGGAAAGTCAGTAGATTACTATTTATATAGTTTTTAAGAAAATAAGTCATTCCAGATAATAAAAGTCTGCAGATTTGTTTCTAAAGGGGTCTGAAAAGTCGATAAATTGATGAAGAAAGTTGCCTGAGAAAGTTGGCTCGGATGACAAATAATAAACACTTGTGTGAGCTGCAGGTTTGTACGTTGCGGGATTTTTTAGCGTTGATGAAAGTTCGTTCCCAGCCCAGTGCCTTCCAGCGTCATCCTGGTGTTTATCTGGGAAAGCTGTACTGCTGCTCTACTCCAGCAACACCCTGATTCATATTCATACCGACATTATGCACATTTACACCTGGGTTTTGTCCGTTTAAACCCATCTGCTCTACCGCAAAAAAACTGGAGAAACGAAGGGGAAAAAAGGCGTCTCGGTCACTGGAACTTGCGCTGTTGTTGAAAAGGGGAGTGTGTTGACTGTTGGTGTTTCTTGTCCAGAGTTTTCAGCCAGTTCAGAGGCTTTAACCTCAGCTGTTCTCAGAGCTCAATCGTGTGTTGACTGAAAACCTCGACTTTCTGTGTGTGTGTGTAAAGTAAAACTGAGTAGATGGCTCTTAATCGTGCACAGGCTGTTGATTTACACATGTTGACGTCTCCAGGTCGATGCGTTTATGTGCCAAGTTATTGTTTAAACAGGTAAAAACAACAGGTCCTCAGTCAATAGCAGGAAACGGAGCCTCGGTTGGCCCCGCAGCACTACATTTCAACAGCGGAAGTGATATTAAACACATAAAGTCATAGAGTTATATTTCAGCACCGTATCTGTTGAGTAGGTTTGGCCTGACAATGCCGTTTTTCATCATGAAGCCAAGACAGACAAACCTTCCAAGAACTTAACAAACACTGACAGTTGTGTGTGTGTGTGTGTGTTTTTTTTTTTTTTTTAATGATGTGTTTGAGATGCAGGAAAATCCGGGATTCAGCGACGCTTTTAAGTGCAGAGATGCTACAAAGATGAATTTGTCTAAGATCTGATGCCAAAGAGCTCATAAGGCTGAACCGCACGGAGAGAAAAGTATATAACCTTATTAATCATGAAGGGGTTCGGTCTTTAATGTCAGCAACCAAATGTTTCGAACAATCTGCCTTCAATTTTCAGCAAAGCATCAGAGGTAAAACGGTAATGAAATATAACCTACAGAATCTGTGATGCAAATGTCACTGGTTTGGAGTCACAGTCGATGCTCCAGCTTATGGTAAATGTCATCTGTGGAAAAGCATTTTGTCTTTTAATTCTACATATCTTCAGTTAAAGCAACACTTCAGACTTTTTCAGCCTTCAAACTATATTTCCAGGTCATTCTGGTGGTACAACAACTCACAATAGGTTCAGTTACACTTTCGTCATCACTCCAGAGCGTCTGTTTTGCCTACACTGGCACTGTGCAACTTCTGGGTTCAGGTACAGACCCCTACACAAAAAGAACTACAAAATTTGACTGGTTTACGGCATACGTCACTGATACATCACAAAACTGATGTGCGCACGCAGTGACCGACAGTAAGGAATTTGGTGTCCCGGTTTCTGAGCTTTTATGTTTGTTTTTAAGGAATAAAGGAGACGAGTTCTGAGGGAACGTTCGCTTCCAAAAGGATTTTAAGGACCGTTGTGTCATGGCTGTCGAGACATGGTTCACTGAACAGGACCACAACTCCGATCTCACCATCGATGGCTTCGGGACCCCTTTCCGACTGGACTGCAATACTGAAGAAACAGGTAAAACACAGGGAGGTGGGGTATGTCTGTATATTAATGAACAATACTGTAGCTCTGTTTTTATCAGAGTACACATCTGGACACCAGAAACTGAACTTTTGTCGGTGTCGTTGCGGCCATTTTACCTGCCCTGGGAGTTCCCACCAGGTTTGTTTGTTTAAAAAAAAAAAAAACATCCTGCCCCCTCAAATTAAAGTTTGCAAAGTTTCAGGAGGTTGGGAAAAGGTAAATGAGCTTCACAGCAGCAGGAGACTTAGAGAAATTAGAAATGTTTCTTAAGTTTCACTTTCACTTTGCAAAGGGAAATGCCGATCCTGTCTCCTGCACCGTATTTGATGTTGTACAGAGATTGCAGACCATCTCACCGGAGGCTCCGAACTTTATATGTGATGATTTTAATCATGTCAGTATGTCTCCAGTCTTGCCTCAGGAAGTTTTCCGGCATCAATGGCTTGTCAACAAATGTGCCAGTATTACTGAAATAGAGATTTTATGACAGTTGTTACAGACAATACCGTTTCTTGACATTAGGGGGATCCCACGAGCAAGAGTTCTGTGGTGTTGCTTTAAGTGTTTAGTACTTAATGAATATTCAGTCTGGTCTTAAGAGACTTGTTTATGTATATTTTTTTTCTGTTCTTAATTAATATGTAGACTGATTCGTAGTAAGGTTTATTCCCAGCGGCATAATTTGGGGGATACATACTGATAAATAAATAAATACATAAATACATAAATAAATAAATATATAGTGCCAATTTAGACTATAGACTCCAGTATTTTGTCCATTCTTCTTTTACTTTGGCAAATATTCACTTCAGTGTTATTTCAATAAACCTATGCAATGTTGCAACATTTATTTACATCTGTAACCACTTCAATTTTTTCAAGATCTTTTATTGATGACGGGAGAGTCAGACTGTTGTTGATTTAATCGCAATTAAATATCATTCATTTTTAATCTATATGAATCACATTTCATTTTGCACAAGCAAACAGACTGAAGAAAGAAGGGAATATATATGCACTTACCATGTTAATTAAACACCTTCAACATTTTCAACTAAACAACTGTAAACAACTGTTCCATCTTGGTTTTTTTGTCCTCATATTTCCATCCAGAGGGTCAACGTGCTGTTTAGTGTCTTCCATCTTTATGGGTTGGTTCTGCTACCTGTCACTACTGGATCAACTGCCCATTTGTTCATGTGCGACACTCACTCTACTTGGACAAACTGACCCAAATGCATTAGCAGAGACGTTCAGAGTCATTCTGTGCTGCAGATGGGTTAATTGGGTTAAAGTTTTTAATCAGATTAATCATGATGATGAATTAATCTGTGTTAATGTGTTAATGTTGACAGCCCTAGTTTTAACTGGAAATATTGAGTGACATTTATGCTACACACTAAATAATGAAGTAAATACCCAGGGATGCATATGGAAACTGAGAATAATGCAAAAGTGATTATAGCCTAGTGATTTCCCATTGGTTTAGAAAAGAACAGAGATCCCAGAAGATGGTGGAATGTCATCAAGTCAAACATCTCATCTGATATCATTTTGTCTGAATTACTTTAGTGTATTGATGGGAATAATGAATCAGAAGTTATTACACATTTCAGATCAGTAGATGGTTTTTGTCTCCAGTGACTGTTTAGGTCTTTGAGGGTTAATGCTCATTAATATTCTAGATTAACACACATAGTATAGGAGTCATGACTCGCTTCTAGAAATGTACTTTTTATATTTTTGCTTCAAACATCCATACCTATTATTCACTGGCACCTTTAATTTATTTTCAGTTTAGTATCATAGGTTTAAAATTCAATGATGCTACTCCTGTAATAGAATTATTATGGTCATTTATTTTATGTTAAAGCATTTATGATTCCATTTAATGACACCACTTCAGGAAATGTACTTTTTTACTTTGAGAACAACTGCAGTTAATGCTCTTAATGATCCTCCAGGGACAACATTCAGAAGTTTCCTGTTGTCAGAGGTCAAAGGTCAAAGTGAATATTTACTGGGGTGACTGACTTTCCAGGAATGTTGAACACTTCCTCATTTTTTACTGTTGTTGCAGAGTTACACAACAAATGTTTATTTTTTTTCATCTCTTTCAAAGTCATGGAGCCATGGATTTTCCAAATTTGATGCAGTGTCTTTATTTAATTTCATGTCATTATATTAAGTTTTCACTGATTCAGTTTTCTTTTCTTGTGGAAAGCGTCTAAAAGGAAATGAACTAGCCATGGGTGGGACACTTAAACTTTCCAATGAAACAGCCTGATGAAGTTATTTTAGCATTAACAGACCCACTGATGGCGGGGAAACTCTGGAACAGATTACTGCCTTTACATTAGCAATTGGCAGTTGTATACATGTGTAGATGGTGAAGGATGAATTCAACTATAAAAGAGTCATTATATTAAATTAAGGACTAATATCGGCCTAATAAATCAGCCTGACCCCAATGAGAATTTGACAATAAGGTGAAATATCTTTGGTTTTGTCTTACAGCTGCGTGACCTTATGACAGTTCTGTGGAAGACGTTCACATCCTCCTCACTGGAGATACTCGATTATAGCTAAAAGTTGTGCATTTAATACCTAACATATCTATATTTTACTGTTATACGTGATGTTTTTAAATTAATATGCGGATTAATATTTTATTTTCACATTTACATTTTATTTTCCTATACAGTCCGTTTTGCACTAAGTGTTTTGCTGCTGAATTGAACTGAGCTGCTAAACTGATTTTCATTGTTCCTGTGACAGCGACAATAAAGATCTATTCTATTCTATTCTATTCTATTCTATTCTATTCTATTCTATTCTATTCTATTCTATTCTATTCAGTTTTATTTTGTTTTATTCGGATCTATTTTATTCTGTTCTATTCTGTTCTATTTTATTCAGTTCTTTTCTATTCTATTTTATTTTATTCTATTCTATTGTGTTCTACTTTATTCTATTCTGCTCTGTTCTATTTTATTGCATTCTATTTTATTTTATTCTATTCTATTCTGTTTTATTTTGTTTTATTCTGATCTATTTTATTCTATTCTGTTCTATTCTATTTTATTCTATTATGTTCTGTTCTACTTTATTCTATTCTGCTCCACTTTATTCTATTCTATTCTATTCTATTCTATTCTATTCTATTCAGTTTTATGTTGTTTTATTCTGATCTATTCTATTTTGTTCTATTTTATTTAGTCCTTTTCTTTTCTATTTTATTTTATTCTATTCTATCTTTTCCTTTCTATTCTATTCTATTCTATTCTATTCTATTCTATTCTATTCTGTTCTATTCTATTCTATTCTATTCTAATTGCCAAAGTCATATTTTATGCTGCATTAATAATGAGTTTGTTGCATTGGAATGATCTGCATTGAATTACTGTATATCCTGCTGTGTAGTTTAATCCAGAGCAGTTCATCAGAGTCTTTAACTCTTTAAACCCTGATGTGTCATCTCTGACACACCCTTCGCATATGCAGTTTGGATGGCTGTTACTCTTTCACTGTTTGTGCAATTGGAAAAATTCCAACGCTTTCTGAAACCTGAGACGTTGCGCTTCATAGGCTGTATTGTGTCATTATGGTAATTTCACTCACGCCTGTGCTAGAAGGTGAAGAAGAAGCTAATTTTAGCAGAATTGTACCATGCAGTAAATTGTAAATGACTGCTAGATTGGAAAGTTCTAAGTGTTCTAGGAGAATGGGCAAAAGGACTCACTCATGGCATAGTTTCTAACGTTTTTATTGTCAAAATTAGAAAAAAAAAGTCCAGGCTTGGGGTTTGAAGGGTTAAGATCATCTGAGAGAACCAAGTGTCTCTAAAAAAATCAACTTTTAATGCACAGTACAACAACAACAGTACATTTTCCAGCCATGTCAGCCTTCAGATGATCAAATATTATGTCAAAATCAATGTATAACATTTAAAAACAACATGCATGGTTTTAACTAAACAGGAAGAAGCGCCTGATATGGCAACCCCCCACTTGTAGTCTGCAGTGTGTGGTGTGTTCCTGCATGTTCTAGTGATGGGTTAAAAGCAGAAGTTAAATTTCAGTGTGTGGTGCATGTACTGTATACTGACAAAAAAAAAAAAAAGAATCTTAATCTTAAAGAAATATACGTAATAAGTGTCAAATGGGTCAAATATGATGATGATGAAAACCTGAATAACGACATTTTACCTGAATTATTTAAATGCATGATAGGATTAGTGGTACTAAAGTTATCAGCAGATGCTTTTGTTGGCCAGTAGCTTTTTTAAGGGTCTTTGAGGGTTAAATTCCATGTGGCCAGACATGACCATGACTTGTGGACTCAGCGGTTGTAACATTCTTCATCGTATTGTTCTGTATAGAGGGTATGCACGTGACGTCACCGCTAGCGGAAGTCACCGCAATTACGTTCACTGAGTGGCAGAAAGAGGGAGATGAGTAGCGGCTTTGGCTTGAATACTGCGAAAACTTTAGAACCATCTAAAAAATGGGGAAGAGCTGTTGTGCCATTGATCGCACAAATAGGTTTAAAAAGTACTCGGAGCTATTGTTTTAGCGGCGACCTAAAGCCAAAGACAGAAGAAGCAGATGGATCGCTGCAATTCGTAGAAATAACTGGAATCCAGGCAACGAAACCTGGATTCGTGTCAGGTAACGTTAATTTATGCTGTATTCTTGTGTAAAATCATACCTTAAATTACATATCGTTTTGGCTAATGTTACTTCTTAGTAAAGCTCTTAATATTAGCATCTGTCATTTAGTTCTATGTTTCATAAATGAAATGTTTTTGTCTTCAATTGTGTGATTCTGAACCTTGTGCTCTACATAATTTGTAAACTAGCTTAAACTGAGGCTAACCTAGTTTTCCAAATAAGGGGGTACTCTAGCACAAAGCTGTTGTAGCTGTGTTGGATCAAGTATTTGATGTTAATTCTACTTAAATCTCCACAGTACCAGTAGATCATCCACACACTTGGGTCAATACTAAGGGTTCAGCTCCAGTAAATCAGTAGTGAACTGTGAGCACCACTGCTGGGCCTTTACCTTGGCAATCACCGCCAAGAAAATACGTCTGCACTGACAGAAAACCTCCAAAACAATAGTATGTTGAACTGAAAGCACTCACCAGCTGTAATCCTCTAATTAACGATGACGAGGATGTCAACAACTCTTTGTCTTTTGTATGCTTTCAGCCTTTGCATTGGGGATTTTCCCGACGTTGAAATCAAGTTCATATAAATGTCAGGATAGGTGATTTCCGTCCACATATCAATGTTCGTAGACCACTTGTTGTTTGGTAGCTTGTATGGATCCATGTCCAGTCCAATTGTCTTTAATTTCATGTTATATTCCACATTTCTCCCGGTCTCGCTGTAGTTACTGCTATGCTCCGTCATGTTTTTGCCACTCAGTCTGACTTAGAGGGGTGTGGCCCAGGGGGAAGTGACGTATGTGCATTCCCTCTATTGTTGTTTTATTGTCTTGCGAATTTTTATGAGGACTGACTCTCTTTATTTTACACCTACCAACTGCAACATCCCATCATTTCCCTCTGCCACCTTATATAATCCAGTCATCCATTCCTCTCCATTGTCCTGGTTACATTTTCCTGTCGGCTTTTGTAACCGTCTGGTAGTCCTCAGATTAGGGAGGCCCCGCTCTGTAAAAAAAACCCTTCCTGTCATCAAAGAGACAAATAGTTGTTCTGTGTTTTCTAACTTTTAACAATTACACCAGCGGGGTGGAAGCTGTAAATGAGAAATTGATGAGTGTGTGTAAGTGTCGGTTGTATTATGAGTGGGATGTTCAGCAGCTTGTTAATTGGTCTTTCATCACATTGGGGAGGTGATGATCATTAACACTCTGTATATGTGACTCTGGAGGTTCTACACCCGCTTCCCGGAAGACTTTGGGTTCGTGTTTTGGCTACGCAGATTGATCAAAATAGCCCGAACCTTGCAGCTTCACATTGTTTATGTACTTGTGCAACTACGTATGCAGCCATGTTTAGGCTGAGATAAAGATTTCATTTATTTTCCTTCAGCTCTCGCCATGGTCGTCTTAAATACCTTCATAGCTCTTTAACTTAACTCCAGCATGTCGGTACGTTGACATTCTTTATTTGGGCGTAGTTATCTTAAGCAGACTGGATAGGAAACTCTGCTAAAATTCAATCGAATCCACATTTTCATATAAGGAATCTATATCCTCCGTGCCACACACTTATTTAATTGTAAAGGACCAGGTGGTGTAGCGTTCTAACAGGCGTGAAATGAGCGCTTTGCTGCAGAGCTTTGAAAAGACCGACTATAGAAAGGGGAAAAAAAAAAAAGTGATAGTCATGCGAGAGTCCCGCAGAAAAAGGAAATATACCACATGATTTTATTCTTGGATTTCATCCTGATCGCTACCACAAGTGCTAATTAAATAGTTATCTCAGCAGCCCGTTTCATTTTAATTCCATCATTTCCATTTGATTTGTAACACATGGGCGAGGTATTTTCCACTTTTTCCACCAGAAAAAGGGTACAGCTTGACTTCTGAGAGCTCGGTGGAGAAGTCAGTATTTACACCTTCTATTTGACAAAGTCTGTTTACTTTGGGAAAGGGGTGTCTGTCGAGGTGTCACCAAATCCACCAGGCTGTTAACACGTTAGACGTTTATGAGACACAAATAAAATGAGTGTAATGTACCTGCGTTTGACGGAGGAAGTAGTTGAGTTAATGACATCTAGCTGCTGCTGCTACTGCTATCGAAATTCTCCAGCCTGTTAAACCCCTGCAGGTTTCCTGACCCAAATTGACAAATTGCCTTTTTATTGGCCCGTCTTGGTGTATCCAGTATTGTGTAACTCTCCTGTGGTAAACTCCATATGCGAGCACAGGTCAAAACCAAACTCATCCCTCTCAGTCTGTCTCACTTCATAAATCCTTCAGTTTTGTGGTGTAGGTTTGTGCATACAATAATATGTTGAGAGAGAATGATGCCAAGTGGTTTATGGCTGTCTGTCGTCAGTAATTTCAAAGACCAGATGGTGACAGGTGACAGTGAAATATGCAAGGAATCGTTACGTTTGTTATTTTCTAGGAAACAGATGTGGTGGAAAACAACACCTGAATCTGATATTTATAAGTTCTAGAAACCATTTCGACCTTATAAATATGTGATATATCTGATAAAACTTAAATATGAAGTTTGACCAGTTATGCCACACAAACTGATTTAACTGAGTTGCAAACAGAGGTCCTGGGTTCGATTTCCCAGGGGGGGGCTTTCTGTGCGGAGTTAGCATGTTTTCCCTGTGTCTACGTGGGATTTCTTCGGGTACTCCGGCTTCCTCCCTCAGTCCAAAGATATGCACGTTATAGATTAACCCATAAAGTCCCCAAACATCCACTGATGACCAAAATCATTCACTGACATAAAATGTTAAAGACCTGTTGAACCTCTAATCCAGGGGTGTCAAACTCTTTTTAGTTCAGGGGCCACATTCAGCTAAATTTGATCTGCAGCAGGCCGAACCGGTAAAATAATAACATAATAATATAGAAATGATGTCAACTCCAAACAAACTCCAACGTACTGATATGGAGTGTTATGGTCAGTAGAAAAATATGTGGTAAGGGGATGGGAGTGTACAGGGTGGTGAAGAAAAATTTACAATAGTTTGAGGCAGGGATTGAAAGACAGTGTATGACCAATTAGTTTATTGAAAGTCATGAGAATTTATTTGCCACAAGAAAATTGACATAGTAGAAAATGTTTTTATTCTATGTGTCCTCCTTCTTTCTCAATAACTGCCTTCACACGCTTCCTGAAACTTGCGCAAGTGTTCCTCAAATATTCAGGTGACAACTTCTCCCATTCTTCTTTAATAGTATCTTCCAGACTTTCTCGTAATAGTTTTGCTCATAGTCATTCTCTTCTTTACATTATAAACAGTCTTTATGGACACTCCAACTATTTTTGAAATCTCCTTTGGTGTGATGAGTGCATTCAGCAAATCACACACACTTTGACGTTTGCTTTCCTGATTACTCATACTCGTAGTGCCTGCTGAGAAAAAACAACTAAATATTCATTGTAAATTTTGCTTCCCCACCCTGTATAATAATAATAATACATTTATTTTTATTTTATTTTTTAAATTTATTTTGTTGTATACGTTGAATTTCATCCCGCTTCTGTTTAATTTTTTTTTTTTTTAATGTTTTTCCTTGTTGTTTTTGGTTTTGAATGTTAATATTCCAAATTAGAAAAGCACTTGGAGAGCGCAGACTCTCTGTCAAGGCAGACCCCCCCCCCGATCACCACTAAAATTTAATTGTTTGTTCCTTGTGCCAGTATCATTTCCTTAAAATTTCATCAAAATCCGTCCATAACTTTTTGAGTTATCTTGCTAACAGACAAACAGAAAAACCCATTACACTACCTGCCATTACACTTGGCGGAGGTAATAAAACCAACAAACTGGTGACATGTCCAGAGTCTACCCCACCTTTGCCCATAGGTAGCTGGGACAGGCTCCAGCATCTTTCGAGGATTAGCGGTTCAATAGAAGGATGGAAGTTAAAAACAGTGTCAAACTAAAGGAAAAGCCAACGTGAACTGTGTTAAAGCAGGGTTGTTCCATTATATGCTTTGATTCATGAACTCAGTGAACCCCGCTGAATGGGTAAACACCAACATATTCTGTCATTTTTGTGTCCACGCGGGTCAAAAATTTCCCATATTCCCTTTAGTGTCATCAGCAAGAAGAGCAGCTTTCATTTGTGTCTGTCTGTCAGTGTCGGATTACACCGAAAACCACTGAACTGTGTTTTATGGAACATGGTTTTATGGAATCTGTTGGGTTTCTGTAAATTGGCTTAGAGTCTGGTTTTGACCAACTCGATATGTAAAGTGTCATGAGATAACTTTTGTTATGATTTGGCGCTATATAAATAAAATTTGATTGATTGATTGATTGATTGATTGATTGATTGATTGGCAGAAGCACAGGACACAAGGCTCTACTTGGACTTTTTTGTTTGTTTGTTTCTTTATTTTTATTGTTTGAATTCTGTATAATACAAACATAAGGGGCATTTGGGATACGTTGACTAAATTGATGCATTGACATTGATTAAACAACCTTTTGGACTAACAATTGTTGTGACGTTGAAATGAAAATTGTCCATTTCTCCCATTTATCATGACACTGCTCTTCTTCAGTCCTCAATCTATGGGTCTGAATCTCCATCTCAAATATTCCATTCACAATTTGTATCCAGTCGTTAGTTGTAGGTGGTTCTAATCTGCACCATTTTTTGGTAATAGCCTTTTTACAGGCTGCTAATAGTATTTTAAACAACTATCCATCATTTTTAATCACATTATTACCAATAATATATCTGAAATACATCACCAAGTATGTTTTAGGGATTGCATAACCCAATATCTTAAACAATTGTTGAATATACATTATCCCAAAATGATGCACGTTTAGGACATAACCGAAAGACATGTACACATTCTCTCCGACAAGGTTGAACTCTGGACACATATTTGGCAGTAATTTTAGGAGTTACGAAATTCTGTATCACATCCAAAGTGTTACAAACTCACTTCCCCATTAAATGTTTGTAAAGAGAAGATATATTTTTGTATTTTTTAGAATCTGCTTCGAGTTTTTATGATACTTACTGACTGTATTCACTGTCATTTCAGCAATTTTCAATCATCCTTGTTTTCATCTGCACTATCAGCCCCCCTCAAGGTGTTAACATGTTCAGAGATAATTCTGAAATGTTGCTAAAATGCTAGTGAGAACAGGGATCTTGACTTTAAAATGTAAACATATTAATGTGAATAAATTTTGACTGGATTCTTGCATTGCGTAAGTAACTTTTAATTATTAATGCCAACAATATGCATGCATAAAAATTCAATATTTTGTGTTGCGTTATCAGCATGAAATAGCAAAAATAGGCCTCTGAATTAAATAACTGTTCTTTCTATCATTATTAATATTTTGTTGCCTCTGCCAAGACGATAAACTGCATTCCATTCAACTTCCATTTGTCTGTCTGCAGAATTATGCAAAACTTCTCTCCTGTCGAGTAAGGCCGAAACCTCCAAGAACGAAGCCCATAAAGTGATACTAAACTCTAAAACATGTGTTTGAGCCGTAAGCTGAATCATATGACATAATTGTGATGAGACGCATAAATACTCGTGATGGCACATAAAACATGAACAAATATGTGAAAATCTGCACTTTATACATGAAAATGGCTCATCTCGCCACAGTTCGATTCTGAAACTATGCACTAAAACACCACAGTGGCACAACCGCACAGGCTGGAGAGTTGGTCTTTTTTTGTTGGGAAATTCAAGTAGGTTTAAGAGGCTTCAGGGCTTCAGTTCCATGTGGGAAAAATACAGGATGACAGCAGGAAAATGTGTTCAAAGTATTTTAAATACAGTTTATTTGTAAATGGATAATATTTGGAGGTGTGTCTTTCTCAAAACCACTATAAAAATTTTAAATAACCCTTTCGGGGCCTCTTGCATCCTGTGATTCTCTCTTGTATGGATGTCCTTGAACTACTCACGTCTCACATTTGGACACTGATCACCTTTATTTCAGCATATCTTTAGCTGTTTTCAGACCAACCAGCCCGGTGTCGGAGCTGGTTCCTGCATCAGTTACATTGAGAACTGAAGTGCTTGCCCATTCATACGTGCGTTTATACCATTATGGTGACCATATTTTGAATTTCCCCTTTGGGATTAATAAAGTAAATGTATGTATGTATGTGTATGTATGTACAGTGTGGGGAAGCAAAATTTACAATATTTTGAGGCAGGGATTGAAAGACAGTGTATGACCACTTAGTTTATTGAAAGTCATGAGAATTTATTTGCCACAAGAAAATTTATATAATAGAAAATGTTTTTATTCTATGTGTCCTCCTTCTTTCTCAATAACTGCCTTCACACGCTTCCTGAAACTTGCGCAAGTGTTCCTCAAATATTGGGGTGACAACTTCTCCCATTCTTCTTTAATAGTATCTTCCAGACTTTCTCGTAATAGTTTTGCTCATAGTCATTCTCTTCTTTCCATTATAAACAGTCTTTATGGACACTCCAACTATTTTTGAAATCTCCTTTGGTGTGACGAGTGCATTCAGCAAATCACACACTCTTTGACGTTTGCTTTCCTGATTACTCATATGGGCAAAAGTTTCTGAAAAGGTATGGATAATAGTGTTAGGTATGATTATGACATCAATATATGTTTGGTTTCAAAACAATTGACATAGTGCCTGCTGAGAAAAAACAACTAAATGTTCATTGTAAATTTTGCTTCCCCACCCTGTATGTATGTATGTATGTATGTATCCATCCATCCATCCATCCTCCCTCCGTGACCCGTCATCGACAGAGGGCGTTGCTTTGCCACCAATAAAAAAAGGGAGACGTCGTATTGCTGCTGTTTTGTCCTTCGTCACTTACTGTAGATGTAGAAGGACTGATGCATGATGGGATAGGCTGTAGGCAAAAAGCCGCATGTCTGCAAGTGAATGTACAAGTGGCAATAAAGATGACAGAACTCTCAAAAGATGGTTTTCATTTAATGCAACACAAAACATTACAACTCGTTTTCTCTGCCATTTTCCACACTCATGTTTTCTTGGTTTCTTTATTTTTCTGCTTCTGACCCAGATCGATCCGGTGATGTCCACTCCTGTTGTCACAGTTCGTCTAGAAAAACCAAGTTTGCCCGTCAGAAACCAAATTTTGAGTTCTTGAACGCTCTGAATTTCGGTGTGAACATGTCAGTCGGTTCGAGATTAGGTACATGAACTGGCACCCACAAGGTTCTCTGTCTGTCTGAAAACACCGTCTGACTTATTTATCAGAAACGTACAGTGGATGTAGTTAGACTCAGAAAAGAGGAACAGTTGGACTCTAATAATTTGGAGCAGATGCATAAATAGAGAATCAAGATGCACTTGTTTTTGACTTTAACCCTTTATCAGGCAAGTGACGATTTTTGGTAATTTCCTTTACCTAAGTCAGATCAAGAAACATGTTGGTTTTTAACACTATACAATGATTCAGAGAGATTTTACAGACATTTTGAAGCTGTAAATAGTGAATACGAGTGATTTTTGTCCATTTATGACCTTATAACAGTCATTTTATTGCATGTGTTTACTTTTCAGCAAGTGCTGCTCAGATGTTTTATAGCAAGAGGAGGTAGATGATGATGTCCAACAACACATGACGGTTGAAATTTAGAATGTCAGAATATTTCAATGAGCGGCCCATAAAGGGTTAATATTAGACAGTCCAGGTTCCAGTGTAATATGAATTTTCTGTGGTAAATATTTGGGAGGTATCATTCGTAGCCTCAAAAAAAAAAAAGCTTTACCAGCTACATATTTCTATATATTTCTTCCAGGAGGTACCAGGCGGGCAGGCCTATGAGGCACAGGAGTTCCGTGAACACTGTGTTTTCTAATAGAGAGGAGAAACCAAAGGCAACACAGATTTTCCAGTGGCTCAACTCAACCTTCTAATTAAGCAGACACTGAATATCTCCAGAAGTTCATCAATCAGAGTTGTCAAAAACCTGAGAAAAGTCTAGTCTGTCCAAATCAAACAGCGTCAAGGAATCTCCTTCAGACAGTTCATCCAGAGAGTAACTGCAGTCCAATGTCATATATGTGTGTGTGTATGTGTGTATTTGTGTGTCTGCCATTCACTGCTTTGGTAAAGCCACTATAACACTGAGCAGCAGTGTACAAAGATGTTGGAAATGTTGCAGATTCAATGAAGCCTCCAGTCTTTGCCGATTGTGAAACGTCTGCTGACAAATTAGACATGTTGTTTATATTCATGTTTACTGTAGGAGGCATATTCAGCCTCATTATGGTAACATGAGACGCTTTCCCTTTGCCAACCCACTGCTTCTCTCATGCGATGGTTACAAGTGATGGTTTTACAACTGATTTGGTTTTATACTTCCTGGCTTTCAGGGAGACTGGGTGAACACAAAGACCGAGGGGGAAAACCCCCATCTATCATGAATATCTTGCCAAATGCAAATCTGAATCACAATGATAATTACCCTTTATGAGCTTGAAATCATTAAAAATGACAGTGATGGATAGCTAACAGTAAACAGTATCACTCACAGAGCGCATACTTTATTTGAACAGAAACAAAGTCCACACCAGTAGCTCTAGAACAGTCTTCTCTCTGGTATTTGTAACACACTGCGTCCTTTCCCGCAGCATTAAGTCTGCAGACTAATCTTCGTAGAACAGATCGGGTTTCTTTAACATTAGTAGCGCAGTAATGATACACTGTCAAGACGAACATCCTGATGGAGGATATTTACATCTTTATTATAGGCTGCATTATCCCCCTGATAGATTACATTTCACCAAATCCAATAATATTATCTGTCATGTTGATAAGAAATAAAGACGGTGCTGCCATGTATTATACATTCCATATGTATTCTCCTGATGTGCATGTATATATCAGTAGTGCCAGGATCTTTGTATCTTTTGGATGTTTTTAGAGGATAATTGGCTCAGTTTATCATTATTGTCTTCGTAGGTCAAAAAAAAAAAAAGAAAAAAGAATATATAGTGCATGTATGGCATTAAATCTAAATGGAAACCACCACCGAAAGGCTTTGTGATCCAGTCGTTCATCGAGGTGTTTTGGGACGTATTCGACATAGTGTAAACACATGGTAACTGGAAATCATGAATGCAAGCTGTGGTAGTTTGATGACAACATGTCAGCACTGGAGAGCAGTTGGAATGTTTATTCTGTACATTTACATCACATCTTGATTATGGTTTTCTCAGTTGATCTAACATGTTGTGCAGAAGGACCTGTTTATTTTCTAGTGGAAGTGAAATAGGCAGTGACGTCCCCACTGAGCACAGACATGTCCAATAGATGTAGATGTTAACGTCTTTGTCATCTGGTGAAAAGTGTCCACTGATGAGCCACAAGTCAGACAGTATGTGCTGTGAACTCTTTCTGATGCACTGAGGAGAGCAAGAAAACACGTTTTTGACATAAATGCAGCAGCTCAAATTCTGTAGGGCAGATATTAAACCCTCTGAAGTTTGATTATATCATTAGCTAATCTGTCAGGTATTAAAGGTACCTTATTGTAATAACTAAAATGCCATATTTTACTCAAAAATGTTGAGCTTGCTCTACTATAAAAAAAAAAAAAACATAAGGCAACTTTTTGCATCAAGTTATTATGTATATTGAGTAAGATGTAAGAAATAGGATGTAAGAAATAAATGCTCGAAGAAAAGTCTATTCAAAATTTTAAAGTAAAATCAACTTATTTTCACCCCCCCCCCCCCCCCCCCCCCCAAGGGGAGGCAATGGGTATTGTTTTTGGTTCAGTTTATTTCTTTGTTTGTTTGTTAACGCTCTAGCAGCAAAACTATTTGGTTTATAGATTGCCAGTGACCTAGAATACATGTCATTACATTTTGGGAAAAGTAGGTCAAAGTTACAATTTTTAATGAATTTTTAAATTCTTTTTTTTTTTTTTTTTTCCCCTTTTACTTATAATGGACAAAATTTCTAATGTCTGTAGCAGCAAAACTATTGAGTGAATTCATACCAAAGTTGGTGTATAGATTGCCAGTCACTCAGAATACATGTCATTACATTTTGGGAAAACTAGGTCAAAGCTTCAATTTTTACCTCCGCCAAGGAGGTTATGTTTTTGCCAGGGTTTGTTTGTTTGTCTGTTTGTTTGTTTGTCTGTCCGTTAGTGTGCAACATAACTCAAAAAGTTATGGACAGATGTTGATGAAATTTTCAGGGTTTGTTGGAAATGGGATAAGGAAGAAATGATTAAATTTTGGTGGTGATCGGGGATGGGGGGGCCCACGGGGGTGGGGGGCGCAGACCAGAAAATTTCATCAAAATCTGTCCATAACTTTTTGAGTTATGTTGCACACTAACGGACAGACAAACAAACAAACAGACAGACAAACAAACCCTGGCAAAAACATAACCTCCTTGGTGTGGGGGGGCCCACGGGGGGGGCCACTGATCAGCCTTGGCAGAGGTCTGCGCTCTCCGAGTGCTTCTAGTTAATGAACATTTTAATTATTTTTTTCCCCCCATTTACTTATAATGGGCGAAATTTCAACTGTCTGTAGCAGCAAAACTATTCAGTGAATTCATACCAAATTTGGTTTATAGATTTCCAGTGACCCAGAATAGATCTCATTACATTTTGGGAACAGTACGTCAAAATTCGCTTTTTTTTTTATGAATTTTAAAAATCTTCCCATTTACTTATAATGGATGAAATATGTGCGAGGGGCGGGGTTTGTTGTGTCTGGCACCACTTTTTGCAACTTAATTTAAATTTATGGTACTTGAAACATTATGTTAACCTTACTCAGAAAAATAAGTTCCTTGCATTTAAATTTTTTAATTGAAACAGTCCCATCCATGTACAATACTAGAAGCACTTGGAGAGCGCAGACCTCCACCAAGGCAGATCAGTGCCCTGGATTTGGATGAAAATTTCAGGAAATGTTGATACTGGCACAAGGAACAAACGATTAAATTTTGATGGTGATCGGGGTGGGGGGCCACTGATCTGCCTTGGCGGAGGTCTGCGCTGTCTTTTGTAGAAAAGCACTCGTAGAGCGCAAACCTCCACCAAGGCAGATCAGCCCCCTACCCACCCATTCACCACCTAAATTTAATCATTTGTTCCTTGTGCCAGTATCAACATTTCCTGAAATTTTCATCCAAATCCGTCCATAACTTTTTGAGTTATCTTGCACACGGTCAGACAGACAGACAAACAGACAGACGCCAGCAAAAACATAACCTCCTTGGAGGTAACTAAGTGTGAACTGGGTCTAAGTTAGTTAGTGGCAAACATTTAACCATCACATTGTTCTGTAGAATCTCATTTATTTTATGTTTTGTTTTGTTTTTTAATTCACAGTTATAATTTAGATAAATCAACATCTTAATGAGTTATTCTGTCACACTGCCAAAACAAAAGCTCTTTATTTTGGTGTTGCGTCAAACATTAGGCCTCGCACACGTTTTAAATCCATTATCCATCGTATAAATAAATCTGCTTTTAAACACTGACCGTATTAACCTTATAAATCAGCGAGGCCACACTCACTGGCTCACACCACACTGTATTTATTACTGTTCTCTGAGTTTCAGGTAGCCGTAACGTTCCCACCGTCCGCCGTAGCCGTTCGCTGCTCATCGGTGAACGCTAAAAGTGTCAGTACCTGGTTTGGGATGAATTTTCGCGGCGGTATAAAGAGTATTTGGTGTGAAGACCACATATTTTTAATCCTTCCAAATTGGAAAAGTAAAATCCCTTTAGTGTGTTTGCACTCTGTAACCTCATCTGCACATAAAGTTCATCCTAATTTACTGCTCATGGTAGAAAAATCCCACCTTCAGGAGATGAGTGCAGTGTGGGAAGAGTGGCAGAGGGCTGTGCAGGGATGGGTGTGAAAAACCTGCATCAGGAAAACAGTCTGAGGGAACATTTGCACTGAGGAGTTCAGTTTCAGGAGATTCTGCCATTTTGGTGCTTGACTGGCTTTTAGTGCAACAGTTTCATTAAAGTCGGACTTTGTTTTCTGAGTTCAATAAAGTGACTCTTTATACATAAATGAAGCCTTTTACTGTATTTACCTCGTATTTGCTTAGGGCAGAGGTGTCAAACTCATTTTAGTTCAGGGGCCACATTCAGCCTAATACAGGGTGACACAAAAAAACGGGAACTTTTTAACAATCCAATAAAACCAAGAGTGATGGAAGAAAAATATTCTATTCATAGTAATTGAAACCTTAAAACATGCCATTTAAGAAACAATGATGGAATTTTCATTTTTTAAAAATTACTTCCTGTAGATGGCGTCCTCCTGTACGAATGCATTCTTGAAATCTGCTGTTGAGATTCTTCATTGACCGCTGCAACATCTCAGCTGGGATACTGTGAATTTCATCCTGAATTCTCTGTTTTAACTCATCCAGAGTTCTTGGTCGAGTCGTGTACACTTACTCTTGAGATAGCCCCACAAGAAAAAATCACAAATGGACAAATCTGACGATCTAGGGGGCCAGGGAACGTTACCGAATCTTGAGATCACACGGTTACCGAACAATTCTCGCATAGCTGTCAATGGTTACTAAAATGGGGGCGTGTTTACTTGCTCAAGGTCACTGTCTCGCAGTGCTGCCACTTGCTCATGTCTGCCAATACGCACTTCAAAAATTCCCGTTTTTTTGGGTCACCCTGTAATTTTTAAAAAATGAAAATTCCATCATTGTTTCTTAAATGGCATGTTTTAAGGTTTCAGTTACTATGAATAAAATATTTTTCTTCCATCACTCTTGGTTTTATTGGATTGTTAAAAAGTTCCCTTTTTTTGTGTCACCCTGTGTAATCTGAAGTGGCCAGACCAGTAAAATAATAACAGTGAAAAAAGTTAAATTACATTCTGAAAGTCGTTACATCTACGAAGTTTCCCTTTAAGATGTGGATAATATGAACCTGAAATTTATTGGGGAAAAATATTTGCAGAAAAAATTATTAGACCACCCTTGTTTTCTTCAATTTCGAACAGTTTGATTGTACTGTGTGTGGTGTGCTCCGATCATCTCAACACAACACACATAACAGTTCTGTCCCACCACCGATCTAGTATCTCGAATCTAGTCCTCCAAGCCAGAAATCTCATGTGATCAAACATGATCTAACAAAAATGAAAAAGAAGAAGCATAGCACGACTCGGGAGCAGAGTCCTGCATGGCTTGGGTAACAAGCAAAAACATGCAGGAATAGATAAAAAAGAAGAAGAATTATTTTTGTGGGTACGAGCCTGGATAAAATGAAATGAAATGCGGGTGGGTAACGGGCAAGGAAGTGAAGAAGTAAAAATTTGTGAATAAAAATAAACTGCAGGACATGTAATGATGATGATCATCTAATTTCACCGTGGTTGATCCACAGCCGATTTGTTTTATTCTGAAGTGAGCTTCACGTCTGTTTACATCCGGCCACAGAGACCATTGGGAAACACATATTAGAGATGTATGGATGGCGTGTGTTTTAGGCAAAAATAAAGCCCTTAAAAGTGAGTTACTGTGTAGATAAGGTGTTTAATTGGTCGGGTTGCGGATCTAATGTACATGGGCACGGGCGGGTGCAGGTTTGGAAAAGTGGACCTGTGCAGGACTCTCGTCGGGAGTTGTCGGCTTTCCCCACACACAAAGATTTTTCAGTGTAAATACTGAACAAGTTTAAGATTTGCTGGCCCGACCCATTTCAGAGCTGATTATCAGGACAAATTCACTCTTAACACACCTCAGACCAAGGTTATAATCATTAACGAAAACAAACAAAATGACAAAAACTAAAATTGTAAAAACATTTTCGTTAACTGAAATAAACAAAAACTCTAATTAAAAGAAAAAAACGATAACTAACTGAAACTGTATTGTGAGCTTACAAAACTAACTAAAACGTATAAAAATTATGGATAAATTCCCTTCGTTTTCGTCTTTGTCAATGTCGGATTGATATCAAATTGATTTATTTCGCTCCAGCAATTTTAGCTAGCGGCACCATACGACACTACACAGTCTGTCATGTCTGGTCACAGGTGGTTTCCAGTCGTCTTCTGGTCCTAACTCTACCTGGAACATACAGACTAAAGCTGGGACAAAGAAACACAGTCCTGTCTGGGATTTACTTTAATGATGTGTAGGGTCGGGTTTTTTTTTTTTTTATTTAATTTTTTTTTTTTTTTGTGCACCGCGTGTGTGTGAGTGACAGAGACAGAGCGGAGCTAAATGACAGCGTCAGTGTTGAACTAGCATCCAGGTAAAGACCAGAGAGTTTATCACCATAAGGCCTTCCAAGGCCTTAACTGCACAGTTTAGAAGAGGAGAGAAGAGGAGGATGAAAACTAATCCAATTACAGAGGTATGGAACCTGTTAGAATGTTAAAAAATGTGTTACTAGCTACAGCTAGCTGAACTGAAGCAAAGTTGGCTAATAATGGAACTGGAGATGATTAAGATATGACATATCTGCTAAGGTGTGGTTTACTGCTGATGAACTGGGTTATATATGTTTATAAGTGGTTTATATATGTTTGTATGTGGTTTATATATGTTTCTGTGCGGTTTAACTGCTGGTTAGCTGCTTTATATATGTTTTTATCTGGTTTAACTGCTGGCTAACTGGTTTATATATGTTTCTATCTGGTTTAACTGCTGGCTAACTGGTTTATATATGTTTCTATCTGGTTTACTGCTGGCTGCTTTGTGCATCTCCTCTCACGCTTTGCACATCTTCGCACTGTTTTCACGCATGTGATGTTGTGTATGGATCACACACCCCCTCAACCTGCTATATGGAATTTATACATTGTACTGTACATGTGTTTGTGTCCCTGCTCAGTCAATGAGCCGCCCTAACCCGACCCCCAAATAAAGTGTCCAGAGTAACCCGCTGATTCGCACCTCACTAATTTCTTTGAATAGGATGGTGAGGAAGATAAAAACGTATGTATGAAATAACTAAAACTAATACTAAAACTAAACTAAACTAAAACTAAGCATTCAGAAAAAAACAATAACTAATAAAAACTAGCAAACCTGCTCTAAAAACTAATTAAAACTAACTGAATTAGAGGGGGAAAAAAAGTCAAAACTAATTAAAACTAAACTATAATTAAAAATCCACAACTATTATAACCTTGCCTCAGACCACAGGATAACCTTATAAGACATAAAATAACCTGGTGCTTGCTATCCTTGGTCAGGAAGGGGGAAAATCGGGACAAAAATAACCTGATTATCTTTATGTGTGTTCCCCGCTTAAGAAGAATATATGAAGAATATAGCTGTTACTGCAGTAATTACTAAAGGGGGTCTGTAAATAAATCCAGGACCAGGATTTGTCCACACCTGGACATGTGCAGCCTCCAGCACTTCACTGAGGTACACAGAATAAATTCCACTCGCAGTTCACAGTTTTCACACCATCTTCCAGAGCTCATAATCTGTGTCATTGTTGTCCGATGCATTTTTACTGTGCTCTTTTTATTTCAGCCATAATGAGGTTATTTTCTCAGCAGCAAAACCCACTACACAAACAGGTCAAAGTGCATTAACTGGACACTTTTTAGAGTTGGCAGGCTCTAAATAATTATTATAAACGGTCTGAAAAATAAATGGAGTAGCCTATTAACATTAACATTGCAAAAACAAAGATTCTACCAGGTTTGTGATGAGTTTGTCTTTTGTTTTTTGACTTAAACCTTTTTTTTTGCACCTATATAATTAGAACAGAGAATTCATCTTTTCACTTTCTGAGTGATAGAGTTTCTAAGTGTTACATTACAAGGGAAAAGCCTGAATTCATACATGATGCTATATTGTATTTGATTAAAAAAGTAATATTTGATATTATCAACATGTAGTTCCTATTGGACAGTAGACAAATGTCACCATATTTTTTCTGTTTCTATAGCGCTGCACCTAGAATGATAGAGAACCCTTGTCATTTTGTAAATTAGAATTATAAATGAATGATTCCCCTTGGTAGCTGATTGGTTATGATGATTTTCCGTCCATTTTCCACTGGTTCCACTCCATCTGTTGCATAACATTCCCTACTCGCTTTCCTTGCATTTACCCTGGGTTTCTGGTGTCACTATTAAAAAAACATATCCTTTACCTCCTGAAATCCAAGAAAGTAAAAGTTTTTGCTTTTTTACATTAAATAACTGTCCTGATTGGAAACAGCATAATGCAACAGTTTAGATACAGACAGATGCATTTTATTTATTTATTTATTTATAGAATGTCCTTTGCAATGGACAGCTTTTTAAAAAAAAAAAAAAAAGTAAATCTGTGAAATTTCTGCATTTCTGGGTCTCAGGGTTAAAATAATATATTCACTGAGTATAAATTGCACTGCTTAAATTGTCTGATTGTAGTTCCATTGGAGTTCAGATGTAAACTTGACTGGATTTTAAAGTAACACAATGTAAACCAGACCAGGGATTGTCTGGTGGTATCTGTAAATATTATCAGTCATTTAAAAGGTGATATTCCACAAAAAGCCAAAGTTTGTTTTTACACTGATTTAACGTTTGATTCAAAATCTTCTGTAAACTCTGGAAAATCTCCAGCAGCTGCATTCAGCCTCATAAACACATTTGCTGACAAGTTCACTGATTTAAGCTGTCCACCGGGAATCATCAGCAGAAACACATTTCTTCCATCGGAGCTTTGAGAGCTGCTCCTCGGTGGTAGCCTACCTATTTCTCTTGGCCTCCGGCTGGAGCGTGTTAAGATTAGTCATAGAGAGTTGTCACTGCTGGCACGACTTGACTTTTACCAACGTGTGACATCATACACATGTGGAAATGAAACGCAGCAACCATATCGGCCGAAGCCAATTAAACTCCTGGATGTTTTGATCCAAACAGCAGTAAATATGGAACACTGGAGCAGATCTTACGTTCCGTTTCGTATGAAGTCATGACTTGTTACAGATGGATACCTGCTATTCATCTTAATTATCCTTCACACGACCGTTTTCATGTAGATTCAACCGAGCTCTGCTTCTATGCGTTACCTTTTTGACGATTTAAATACTGTATATTTATTCACAGTTAATGGAAAAATAAAGCAGATTAGGTTTTATTTTGTTGCGTATTTGTATTCAACCTCAAATCTGACAATGATTCATGCCATTTCCCGACCAAGTCAGTTACCTTAAAACAAAATATTTTCAAGTATACAGCACAGCACTTAATTTAATGGTACAGTGTTGGCTTGTAAAATCAGCTGAATCCAGCTGGCTTACCATTTTACAGGAGAGTCTCAATGCTTCAACACTTTAAATGCTTTCTTATGCTTTCACTGCTTCGACCTGAAAAGAAATTACTGCAGCTATGGTGAAAATAATTAGCACACAGGAGTTAGAGGCTTTCCTCTCTGTCTCAGCAGATCCCGAATGGTCTGACGGTAAATGTTTAGTTACTCTTTCTGATGTTTTAACCCATGAATTTCCATTGGACGTGATGTCAGTCAAATCATAAGGCAAGCCAAATTTATTTGTATAGCACAATTCATACACAAGGTTATTCACAGTACTTTACAAAAATGGAAAAGAGACAGTGTAAGTAGTGCAATACACTTTTTTTTTTAACATAAACTTTGCAGAAATCACTGAAGATGATCATTAATCTTACAAGGCTACTTGTTTCCTTAGTCAACAATAGAGGTGGATGTCACTGGAGTTACACCCAAGAATAACTTACTGTTTCACAACACTACTGTTGCTCTAGACAGTACATAAAACACACAAAATGTCTTTCTACTTTAATCCGTAAAGACTCAAACATCCTCTGTCGACCAATAGCATCTACTGATCTAAAATATTTGATAACTTTTGATCCACTAATCCTATCAATACATGTAAATAATTGTTGTAAAATGCAGTTTATCATCATTTCGTCAGATATGACCCATTTGGACGTTGAGAGGCTCCAAAGTAACCATGGAAACACTGTCATCTTCTACAACATTGATTCACCAGTAAAAAAAACAAAAAAAACAGAGTTTGATAAATGACAGTGAATGGAAACACTTGGTTTATGTTCAGTTAGCCCTCTAAAGCCCAAAACATTAAATCAATGACAGAAAATTCCAGTTCTTTGAAACTGGAGCCTTATTGGTCCTTCTGAACAACCCAAAAAATGTTTTTCAAATATCCATTTCCATGTATGAGTTTCAATTTTGTATCTTGTAATTGTATTTTGTATTATGCATGTATTTGATACATCTGGTCTCAATACATCGGGTCTCAAAGTTCAATTTTTGAACAAACAAAAACATAACACAAACATGTCGAAGAAATTGGTAATTCCTTTACAAAATTGGCAAAGTTCTGCCTCCTTCCTCATTAATGATAATGTTGTAGTGTCACTGGAAAGGCCTCTGGTGAATGAATTCCTCCCCCCGATGGATTATCCATCTATTGCATGTATCTAATTGTATACATCAGGTTTTTCAAGGAAAAAAATATTGCACTTATCATGTAGAGGGCTTCAAAACTCATGTATCAAATATGATACATTTGGCATTCTAGGGTTGATGATATATTTTACTGAAAAAGTCTCATTTTCTTCAGTTTTGTGTGTTTTTGACATAATAACCCTCAACTTTAATTTGAGCTTCAATGAACATCTACATGATGACTAAATTAAATACAGGAAAATAGCAGATTTTCACTTAAAAATGCAAAACACAGGACATTATATTAGAATAAATGGTGATAAATCTTTTAAATAAGTTAAATATAGAGGAAAAAACTGTTGTGAAATTGCCACAAAAGTAGCTCTGGGTCTTTATGAGTTAAGCAGTAAATATTACCATGGCCTTAAGGACTGAGTATTTACACAGACATCGAACATAGGCAAAAGCTCTTCTCCCATTGCAGGAAAACACATCGCCTTGGTCTTTCAAAGGACCTTTCCGTATTAATTTCAACATTTTGTACAAGTGCCATTTGATGTAAATCCTGACAGCTAGAATGTTACTACTTTTGTAAATTACCCACACATTCAATAGCAACTGTAGTTCATTTAATGTGGAAAAAAATATGACTGAACGTCAAGGTTCTTGTACGCCTTCAGGCTTTGTTTTGCATTTCCCCAGCATCAAAATAAATGTCAGGAAACCAAATTCCTGGCCATGTATCAATGTCCATGGACCGCTGGTTTTTTGGAAAGTTATAAGGATCACTGTCAAATTTAACTTAAGCAGATAATCGTCTGTTTTACTCCCAGTTTGTTTTTGCCACTGGGAAGATGACTTTGGCACATAGAGTCAAACTTTCAGTCTTTTTGGTTTTATGAACTAAATATGAAAATGCTGCCTCTGCCTCTTTCATCCTCATCTTTATGCACAGCCAGACATATCTCTATATTTTGTTAGAGCTGTGCCAGTTCTGGAGATGGGTCTGGCTCAATCCTTTATCAGTCTTACATGAGGAAAAATCTCTCGAGGTTGTATTTCCTAAAAAACCACCACATTCGTCTTGGACATCACTGAGTGCAGGATGCAACAGCACCTCTGTAAAACTGTGTCAGAAGTGGTGTTTTGGTGGAACATTTATCAAGTCCCACAAACAAAAACATCTCATAAAGAAAGAAATGTCACATCTAGTGAGTTTAAAAACTTGTACAAACAGATGGGAAAAGGGAGAAGAATTCCAACTGTAATAGTCGCCCAATGGTAGAATTCTTCCAACATAGTACATCCCATGAGCTAAACAACTTGCTAAATATAATTCCTACAAAGACTCATTCTGTCTGAAAATCTAAAAAACAGAAGACGTGCATATGATGAAATGCTTTTCAAAGCACCGCTGATAAGGAAGGGTGAGTCGGAATAGTGTAATCACTGCAACCGATTTAGTTTGAGCAATTTTTAGCCCTGCAGAAGTAATGCGAGACAGAAGGTGAACCTGCGAACGTCACATATATGGAAGTCTAGCCTCGTCCACTGAATTCCCTGTCTCACATTCTGCAGTCAGTCCTCCAGTATCAGCCCTTTGAGCTGTGGCTACTGTATGAATCCAGAAAAAGACACGTTAATGCTGTTCTGTGTATGAAATAGTAATTTACCTGTAACATATAAAAATCTAAGTTGATAAACAGCTTCTTAATACATGACAAAAACTTCCAACTAACATAGAGGATTGGAAACAACCCCTTCCCTCCTTAATGAATAATCTTCAACTACATCCCAAAGTTTATCAAATACTTGGTTTGCTTGAAATGTTCACCCCTTGTGATAACAATAGTTGCTTTTCCATTGACCCTCAAATTGTGTGAATATAACTTGCGCATAAAAATTTGCCTAATGTAAAAACGACAATTTCGCCAAAACTCAAGTTTTTCGATGAAAAGTTTTTGCGCTGGCAAGAGGTTGTTTTTTCGGGTGTAGAAAAATTGGTATATCACAAAAAACTGCAATGAAAAGATCTTTTTCCGCAACTAGAGTCACACTAACTTATTTTAGTTATTTATCCCATTTCTTTGCTCAATTTATTATTATTATTATTGTGACTTCAAATTTTTAAATTTTATGTTCTTATGCTAGTTTTTATCCCTGATTGTTCTTATGTTTTCTGGTTTTTATTGTGTTTTATTGCATCTTGTTTTCATTTATTTGATCTTATTTATTTATTTTTTTCTATTACTTATCCATGCTGCTATACTGATGAATGGCGGAACACTGAGCACTTTTTGTCGTTTTGTCCTGTCTGTAAGCGAGATCAAGTACCTGTCTTACATGTTCAGTGTATATATTGTAATACCAAAGCAATCACCTAGACTGTAAAACAAATCTACCTACAGGTAAAAATAAAATAACCTTGACCTTGACCTTGATGAACAAAGAAAAACGGATGGTACAACAAGGGAAGAAGAAGCGTTTTAAAAAAAAAAAAACCTGGCATGGTATGTGTGGACACACCAGGAAACGAATAATTTTTTAATTTAGTACGAGATACTAGGGTAATATATAATAATAATGAATATATCTGTAAATCAACAAGATATTTATGTTCATCGTCATGTTTATGGAATGACTTCTCATGTCATCTCGTGATAATATGTATACAAATGATCACATTTGTGATTTAATGGAAAAACCGACATGACGCACTTCAGTTTTTTCGATATTTAGTAAATATCGGTAAAGTTTTACACAGATGTCCAATGGAAAAGTGACAAATTTGGTCCAGATTTGATTTCAGCCAAACAGGATACGGTTATTACTCATGTCTTTTTCATGACAAGATGCGTGGATCTTTATGAATCTACAATGACCAGTCATAACATTACGAACCCTGATCATTACAGTGGGACCTGTGAGTGGGTGGGATATATTAGGCAGTAAGTGAACATGTAGACCTCAAAGTTGATGTGGTAGAAACGACAAAATGGGCAAGAGTATGGATCTGAGCAACTTCGATGAGGGAGAAAATGAGATGAATCACTGAGTCAGAGCATCTCCAGATCTTGTTGTTCATTCCCAATATAAAGTAGTTAGTATCTACCAAAAGTATCAAAAGAACAACTGGATCTCAACCAATGGGAGCAGAACATTATTATCTCCTGTCTAATATTGTGTAGGTTCCCATTTTTCCCCAAAAACAACTCTGACCTGAGGCCTAGACCCTACCAGACCTCTGAAGGTCCGCTGTGGTATCTGAGCAACCCAGTGAAAGGTACCGTTGTAATCAGTGTTATTACTACTTCTCCTGTTGGTGGTCAACGTTGACTGAGTGAATGTGGAGGTTTTTAGATTTTGGTGTGTCTCACTTGCCCATTCTAAGTGTTTGATTTTTCCATACAGCTCATATTTGTCTAGGTCAGGGGTGTCAAACTGGCCCACCAAAGGGTCCAATCTGGCCTGCGGGATGAAATACAAAAACTACACTGAAGATAGGGCTGTGCAATTAATCAAAATTCAATTAGGATTTCGATTATTACACGCAACGATTACAAAAATTATGTAATCGAGAAAAACGATTATTAATTTTGAGTCGTTTTAATTCACGCGCACGCAAGCTACCATGAGCTGCTCTGCCCCGCCCCCCTCTAAGCTACAGCTGCCAGCTAGCCGGCAGGTCCACCCCAAGAGGAAAGTTGTACCTAGCGGTCTGGAAAAACGGCAGGAGAATCACAGCAGAAGTGCTTGGTAAACAAAAAAGGCAAGTCAAATTCAATTGTATGGAATCACTTTGGGTTTGATGAAGAAGACGAAGAGCAAAAACACATCAAGTGCAAAAAGTGTTTCGTAGTTGTGTCCGCACCGACCGCTAACACAACAAACCTTTTTAACTATCTAAAGTTTAACCACCGCCACCTTTATCATAATCTTATGAAAAACTAAAACACATAAAAACAACTCCGTCTACAACTTCATCCGCAATGCAATCTTCAGTTTCCGAATCTCTTTACGCTGCAACTCCCGTATTAACCTAACCCTAACCCGTATAACCCTAACGTACGTATTCTAGATGGCTGATGTATACAGAAGGCCTGAACTGAAACCTCACGGCACGCCACTAAATTTACCGTTTCATACTACATTGAACATACTTGAATTTATAATTTGCACTTTACGTGAGCTTTTTTTTTTTTTTTTTTTTTTTTTTTTTTTTTTATTGCTACAGTTCTATGGCAAGTCTATAGCAGTTTAATTACAGTGCACTATTTATTTACAAAAGGAAACATACTTGAATTTACAGTACACTTATTTGCATTCAAAGATTTTTTTGTTTCGTACAAAAGTGAACATACTTTGTTTTAGTGGTTAAAAGCTTTATTTATGTTTAAAGAGTATATTTTACATTGTTTTGCAAGAAAAGAATAAACAACTTTAAGGTTAACAAATAATCGTTTTTAATAATCGTGATTTCAATTATTGCTAAAATAATCGTGATTTTTTTTTTTTTTTCTATAATCGAGCAGCCCTAACTGAAGATATTAACAATCAAGGATGTCAAAATAAATTTAGTTCAATTTCATCTAAAGTGGGTCAGACCAGTAAAATACTATCATAATAAAGTATAAATAACGAAAACCACATATTTTTCTCTTTGTTTTGGTGTAAAAAAAGTAAAATTACACAAAAATGTTAATATTTACAGACTAGCCTTTTACAAAAAATATGAAAAACCTGAACAAATATGAACAACCTGAAATGTCTTAAGAGATTTAAGAGTAATTTTACAAATATTCTGTCTGTTATTAAAAGTTTTGTGCATTTGTAGATCCACTGTGATCTGTACGTTGTAATGAACATGTAAAAATGAGAAGCTGAAGCCAAATAGTGGCATAAATAGTTAAAACTGCACATTTCTTTTCTTAATAAATTTCATTTTGGTCATGGTTCATGTTTTTCCATATTTTTTTAAAAGATAGTTTGTAGATGTAGAAATTTTGATAATATAATCTTACTTTTGTCACTCTAAAACATAGAAATTAGACATGCAAATTTTGGAACTGATGTTATTTATATATTATTATGTTATTATTTTAATGATCCGGCCCAATGCAGGTCATATTGGGCTTTATGCAGCCCCTGAACTAACATGAGTTTGACACCCCTGGTCTAGGTTATCAATCAACTAATACAACATTAAACATATTCTGTTTTCGTATGTGTATTCAGTGACTGTGGTATTACACACAGACGCATTGAGCTTTAGATTGATCACTGAAATTGAAAAATAAACAGGGAAGTCGTTTAGGTCAATGTTCAGATTGATGCTTTTACTGAGCTCTTACAGTATAAATCTGGCCCTAAAGTGTTCTAGTATGTAACATAACACCTGAGAAATACTTAACCCAAGAGAAACACAGCTACACATTTAGAGGTTTCACAGCCAATAAATGGCTTTAGGACCATACTTCTTTCATCGGGAGCAATTCGCATAGAACTTACACTGTTTTTATAGCAAGTGAGCCACAGAAAATCAAACTGATCTAATCATCAGAATACAGAATTTAGGGGGTTTCCACTGCACAAGTCTGTAAGCAGATTATCTAAATAAGGGTTTATTGTAGCAGAGGGGAAACGTAGTGTAAACATGATTAATTGCGTTGCTAAAATCAGTTACGCCTAGACAACACGTCATTTTACACTCGGCTTATTTGCTCTGGTATGTTAAAAAAAAATTATGGCGCAGAAAAAAAGACTAATTGTACTCTTGGTATTGCTGTGGCACATTAGTATATGGGAGTGAATGAAATAACAGCATGAAGCATATTTAAGGAATGAGAAGGCGAGAGAGAAAGGTATTTTTCTTTTTATTCACATATACACATGCCAGGAAATTAAAAGAAACAAATTAAAATGAAATTCTAGATAAACACAATTCATCTAAAGGTGGTAAAAATAGAAAATTATCAGGATAAGTAATAAGAAGAAGAAGAAGGAGGAGGATGATGATGATGATGATGATGATAATAATAATAATAATACTTTTTATTTGTAATGCACTTTACATTTGACACCAAAACTCAAAGTGCACAATACAAAGCAAAATTATCAGGAAAAAAATAAATTATTATTATTATTATTATTATTATTATTATTATTATTATTAATAATAATAATAATAATAATAATAATAATAATAATAATAATAATTTTTATTTGTAATGCACTTTACATGACACCAAAACTAAAAGGGCACAATACAAAGCAAAATTATCAGAAAAAATAAATTAATAATAATAATAATAATAATAATAATAATAATAATAATAATAATAACAATAATAATATTAATAATAATACTTGTTATTTGTAATGCACTTTACATTTGACACCAAAACTCAAAGTGCACAATACAAAGCAAAATTATCAGGAAAAAATGAATTAAATAAATAAATAAATAAATAAATAAATAAAATAATAATAATAATAACAACAACAACGACGATGATGATAATAATAATGATAATAATAATAATAATAATAATAATAATAATAATAATAATAATAATAATAATAATAATAATTTTCATTTGTAACGCACTTTGCATTTGACACCAAATCTCAAAGTCCATAATACAAAGCAACAATATATAATAAAAAACAACAGATAAAATCAACCAGAAAAGGCTTTTCTAAAAAGGAAGGGTTTTTTCAGTCCTTTTATGAAAACACCCACTGTCTGTGGAGCCCTGAGGTGGTCTGGGAGGGCATTCCACTGTGAAATGAAACTGTTGCACTGTGTGACAGTTTGGTTACGGTGTGATGTTTGAGAAGGTATTTGATGTTAGTAAAGAGTTGTTTTGAGTTACCTGGGTTATTGTCAATGAATTTTGGAGTAGTGTGCTGATATGGCCTTGGAAAGTTCTTTGGCATATGTTTTTTTGATGCTCCCTTATGCACTGTCAAACCAGATGTACCACAGGGCCTCTCCAGGACTCAGCCGGTCCTTTTCAAGAGTCATGAATTAACATTATTACTTAATATGCACACACAAAGAAAAGAAACAAACAAAAGTCATTGAAAACCCAACAGAAAAAATCCTGTAAAATGTTTCATACAGCTAAAACAGAAAATCCCCAAAAGCAAGAGATGCAAGGTTTAAAAAAAAAAAAAAAAAAAAAAAAAAAAAAAAAGAGGACTTAAAACCAAAAAGCAAAAATTGAAAAAGCCTGTTCAGTGAGATTTGATTCTTGGATCACTAAAAACAAAATGTGGAGTTGTTTAGTCAGTATGTCAGGAAACAGGGTCACTAACAAAGTTTGTCTGAGGAGTCACACAATTCTCCATGGAATACAGAGCTTCATACTGTTTTTAACAAAGCTAATACAAACACAGTTAGAGCAGTTTCAGTTAGGGATGGGCGATCGTGGTTTGTGATCTGTCTTTGTTTCATATGATCTACTTTTCAGAGGGGTTGTACAGATTAAAGTAATTAAAAAAATAAATAACAGTACTGTCCAAATGTTCCTACTCAGCTGACATATGCTGTAAATGGTCAGTTCATCAGTGTAATTATAATATTTTACAGTGTTGTTCTGGCCGATGGGTTCATAGCAATAATATCATTTCTCTTTTTTTTTTTTTTTTAGAGTATACACTAACCTTAACCCTTTCATACATAGTGGTCACTACAGTGGACAGCTGTTCTACAGCTTTTCTCTTTTCATATTTTCAAGGGCTTTATTGTTTGAGTTCCATATCAGCCAACACAGTGGACGTTTATGCATCATCCCATACACTGTAATTCATACCATTACTGAAACTTTGCTGTTCATGATAAACCTGATCTGTAGTAACATGTTTGAGTATAAATCAGGTGCTTGTTATTGTTGTTAGACTGTCATCAACATTAATTTTTTGTTGTTTTTTTTTTGCATATAATCTCAATAAAGTGAGTAATAACTAGTATTAGAGTTTGTTAAAATGTGACAAAACATCAGATTAGCAACATTTTAAAAATTATTTCATAGTTTTCACACAGCATATCAGTAAATACATGTTTCTTTGCTTCAAAAATTAAACACATGGTGTCCAGCTGAGTAGACCTTTTTGCAACTCCATGAAAAATAGGTTCATAAAAAAATATTTCAATCGCATTATTTTTTTTTTCATGCCTAAAGAGGAATAAAAACACTCAACACTCACACAGTTAAGGTTCTCACAATTCATGCATGAAAGGGTTAATGTCAACCTGGTTACTAACCCACCTGTTTTGTTCTGTCTGTTTTCTGTCTTCCTGTGCTATATGCAAAGCTATTGAATACTTTTAATGTCCCTCAGGATTAACCCTTAGTGGTCTGAGCCTATTTTTGCCATTTTTGAATACTTTTGATTTTGTCTTTATATACTATATAAAGAAATGTTTACTATACCCATGTTTGGTATCTGTCTTTTCAGCACAACTTTCTCTATCTCATCTGCCTATAATTTTTTTTACTTTAACCTACTATATCAACACAAAAGGCCAAAAAGCACACAAAAAATATAAAAATCTGATTCGAAAAATGTATGTAATTTATTGTATAAATAGCACAAAGATGCTTTACGAATCTTTTCAAATACTTTAAAAGTGAATACTGGTTCCAAATATTAGGTAAATAAAATCAAAATTGCAATAAATTAAAACTATACTCAAATATTTGACATAAAAGCATAACTTTACATAGGTGTTTTCTCCAGTTTCCTTATCTGTCTGTCTGTCTGTCTATCTGTCTATCTATCTATCTATCTATCTATCTATCTATCTATCTATCTATCTATCTATCTATCTATCTATCTATCTATCTATCTATCTATCTATCTATCTATCTATCTATCTATCTATCTATCTATCTATCTATCTATCTATCTACACTGAACAAAAATATAAACGCACCACTTTTGTTTTTGCTCCCATTTTTCATGAGATGAACTCAAAGATTTAAAACTTTTTCTGTGTACACACAAGGTTTATTTCTCTCAAATATTGTTCACAAATCTGTCTAAATTTGTGTTAGTGAACACTTCTTCTTTGCTGAGATAATCCATCCACCTCACAGGTGTGGCATATCAAGATGCTGATTAGACAACATGATTTTTGCACAGGTGTGCCTTAGGCTGGCCACAATAAAAGGCCACTCCAAAATGTGCAGTTTTATCACACAGCACAATACCACAGATGTCACAAGTTTTGACTGTGCGAGGAAAATGGTGGTCACACCAAATATTGACTGGTTTTCTGACCCCCCTGGACCACCCAATACAGTAAAACTGCACATTTTAGAGTGGCCTTTTATTGTGGCCAGCCTAAGTCACACCTGTGCAATAATCATGCTGTCTAATCAGCATCTTGATATGCCACACCTGTGAGGTGGATGGATTATCTCAGCAAAGGACAAAGGAGAAGTGCTCACTAACACAGATTTAGACAAATTTAGGAACAATATTTGAGAGAAATAGGCCTTTTGTGTACATAGAAAAAGTTTTAGATCTTTGAGTTCAGCTCCTGAAAAATGGGAGCAAAAACAAAAGTGGTGCGTTTATATTTTTGTTCAGTCTATCTATCTATCTATCTATCTATCTATCTATCTATCTATCTATCTATCTATCTATCTATCTATCTATCTATCTATCTATCTATCTATCTATCTATCTATCTATCTATCTATCTATCTATCTATCTATCTATCTATCTATCTAATCGTATAAGTCTGTTTGTAGTGATACTTTAGTCCACATTAACTTACAGTTTGTGTAACATGTTGTTTTGCAGCTGAAGAACAAACAATACCCAATAATTAGTCCATTAGTTGTGGGTCAAACTTCTGAACGTGTGCAATGAGTCAGATTTTCACAGATGCTTTTGAGTGATGTTATTCCAAAAAATGTGTTTGATTCATTAAAAAATACCAAAATAAACCACAGCCTGGGTGAATATTGAAAAAAATGGCATTTGTATGTATAGGCTCAAAAGACAAACACATTGATCAGCCTGTCACACAGGGTCATGGTATGATTTATTATTTATCATGTAGCATGAAGCCACTGCACACATTTCAGTTTAATCCAAATGAAGACCCTGGTGCTAAAAGTACTGAAGTCACAAAAAGGTCTGTTAAAAATATTTATAGGGTGGACTTAGCTAAACAAATACAACGTGTTTATATGCTCAACTTGAAACACCAGGGTCTTCAATTCAATTCAGCTTTATTTATCATCTGTGGATCATTTAAAAAAGCACAGAGAGCACAACAGAGGACACAGACATCTACAATAAACATACAAACATATACAGAAGTGGAAAAAAGTTTTTGGACACCCTTAAAATGTTACAGTATCTCAAATATAACCATGAAAAATTTGCAGACAAATATTTTTTTTATGTTTTGAAAGGTGTGGCGGCATCAGACACATGCAATCGAATACACATTTTTTGGCGTTTATTGTAACAAAAAAACAAAAAACAACTAAATTCATGACAGATTTTACATGTCATGTCCTGGATGTGTTTCATTATTTTAGTGAAGGAAAAGTAAGTAGTAAAAGTAGCAAAAATATCAACTTTTTTACTCAGGTAAAAGTGAAATATTGCACATTGTTTTGGTGTTTATTGTAAACAAAAAACAAATATCATTGACAGATTCTACACTTCATGTCCTGGATGTGTTTCATTATTTTAGTGAGGGAAAAATAAGTAGTAAAAGTAGCAAAAATATCAACTTCTTCACTCAGGTAAAAGTGAAATATTGCACTTTTTTTTTTGGCGTTTATTGTAAACAAAAAAACAAAAAACTAAATTCATGACTTATTCTACATGTCATGTCCTGGATGTGTTTCATTATTTTAGTGAAGGAAAAGTAAGTAGTAAAAGTAGCAAAAATATGAACTTCTTTACTCAGGTAAAAGTGAAATATTGCACATTTTTTGGTGTTTATTGTAAACAGAAAACAACTAAATTCATAACAGATTCTACAGCTCATGTCCTGGATGTGTTTCATTATTTTAATGAAGGAAAAATAAGTAGTAAAAGTAGCAAAAATATCAACTTCTTCACTCAGGTAAAAGTGAAATATTACACTTTTTTTTTTTGGCGTTTATTGTAACAAAAAAACAAAAAACAACTAAATTCATGACAGATTTTACATGTCATGTCCTGGATGTGTTTCATTATTTTAGTGAAGGAAAAGTAAGTAGTAAAAGTAGCAAAAATATCAACGTCTTTACTCAGGTAAAAGTGAAATATTGCACTTTTTTTGGCGTTTATTGTAAAGCAAAAAACAACTAAATTCATGACAGATTCTACACATCATGTCCTGGATGTGTTTCATTATTAGTGAAGGAAAAATAAGTAGTAAAAGTAGCAAAAATATCAACTTCTTTACTCAGGTAAAAGTGAAATATGGCACATTTTTTGGTGTTTATTGTAAACAGAAAACAACTAAATTCATAACAGATTCTACATCTCATGTCCTGGATGTGTTTCATTATTAGTGAAGGAAAAATAAGTAGTAAAAGTAGCAAAAATATCAACTTCTTTTCTCAGGTAAAAGTTAAATATTCCTGTTTTTTTTTGGCATTTATTGTAAACAAAAAAACAAAAAACTAAATTCATGACAGTTTCAACATGTCATGTCCTGGATGTGTTTCATTATTTTGCAGAAACAGAACATAGCATGTGCAGAAGGGAGCATGTGGGTTTGGACAATGGAACAATACTGGGCAGAGTTCAGTGATTTAACAGTGAGTCTGAATGCAGTATATCATAAATGCATGGGGTGAACAAAAACTTTTTCCACCATTGTACATATCAGCAAGTGCAAATTAGCAATGACTGAAAATTTTTATAGTACAGCGATCTGATGAAGTGCCATGTGCATGTGTCACTATCTGTGGACGAACGGTGTGTATAAAGGGGTAACGGTGATGGAGCAGGCAAAGGTCAAAGTTCATGTTCTGGAAGGTCATGGGGACAAACCTGGTGATCCTCTTCCATGTCCTGCAACCTGGACAGCGCAAAATTACCTGATCTGAAGAAAAATAGTCAAAGAAACCGAAGGCATGAACATGACCAGGCTTTGAACCTGAAGTTCCATCTTATTGAGGAGTCGGAGGTCTTTAGGTTCATCCATCCATCCATCCATCTTCTCCCCTTTATCTGGGTCTGGGTCAGGGGGTAGCAGCCTAAGCAGAGAATCCCAGACTGGTCTTTCAGATGTTGGGTCAAAGTCAGGACTCCTCACAGTGACCCTTGATGTCTGAAAGGTTCAAAACAAGGAACAATTTGGCGATTTTCATCTGTATTGTCCTTATTTTGATGAGTTACGAGTACATATATTAAATGACATGTCTGTATGAAATCTACAAATGTCGATGACAGAAGGGAATTGTTGTATTTTAATGCTTTTAAACTGACTGCCTTTGTTTGTAAAGCTCAGGAGGGAACATTTCAGGATATTTATTTAGTATTAATTGTGATTTATGCTGCTCTTCTGGCAGTGGTTTGATTTTTCTAAATAATAGTGTCCTTTAAGCCTATTTTGGCAGGGCATAGGACTCAATAATCACATCAAATTAAACCAATCACAGTTAGCAGTATATCATAGATCAAGACTAAATTTTATTTGGATCAAATGGGGGCAATTAAAGAAAGAGAGTCATAATAACAAAACATAAAGATATATAAACCTTACTCCTTATATTAAACAGCATCTATAAAAGAGAAATGACAATCATGAAATGTTTTTCTCTGCATTCACTGTAGCACTGCATTTAAAATGTTTAGTGAAGGAAAAGTAAGTAGTAAAAGTAGCAAAAGTATCAACGTCTTTACTCAGGTGAAAGTGAAATATTACAAATTTAGAAATATATGTGTAAAAAGTAGACCTTTGAACCCTTTAACCCCTGACGTGTCAGTGGTGAGCGTTCTGTTTGTGTGATTTATTTGAAATATTCCTAAAAATTCAACTGTTTGTTCAATAAGAAAAACTTCAAAACATGCTGGTAGAATAGACCTTGCCCTTTCCATAGACATTTGAGCATGCTCAGTGCACCCCCCATTGCCAGAGCAGTGAATGAGACCGACTCGTTATGACAAGAGATGTTTGGGTTTTTTTTTAAACATAGTTTTTCTTGCTGTTTTTTTTTTTTTTTTTTTTTTTACTGTTCAAAGTCGTGGTGATTTTCCTTTTTTTTTTTTTTTTTTTTTAACTGTCTTTTTAGTGAGTTTTGACCATAGAACTGCTTTTTGGAGTTAAACCAAATGCCAAAAAGCAGCTGCACTGATTTCTCTGAGGTAATGTCGGGGGGTTTAAAAGGTGAACGGACATTTATATTAACTATTTATGTCCAAAGCCTTTTTTTTTTTTTTTTTTAACAATTTTATGACATTGTTCATTTAAAGACATGTACAGTTGCGGAAAAAATTATTAGACCACCCTTGTTTTCATCAATTTCTTATTCATTTTAATGTCTTGTACAACTAAAGGTAGATTTGTTTGGGGAAAAAAAATAACAAAAATAGCTCATAAGAGTTTAATTTAAGAGCTGATATCTTACATTTTCTTGCTAATAACCAAAATCACTTAACCCATAAAGCCCCAGTGCTACTTTTGTGGCAAACACAATGAATTTTTCTCTCTATTTAGCCATTCTTAAGTGATTTATCACCATTTATTATAATATTATTTTCTGAATTTTTTTTTTTTTTTTTTTTTAAAGTGGAAATCAGGTATTTTCCTATTTTAATTTACTAATCATATAGCTGTTCATTAAAGCTCAGATTAAAGTTAAGGATTATTAGATCAGAAATAGAGAAAACTTAAGAAAAAGTTACTTTTTCAGCCAAATATATCATTAACTCAATATAAACCAAGTGTCTCCATCCACTGTCATTGATCCAACTCCATGGGTTTAACTGGTGAATCAATGTTGTAGAAGATGACGGTGTTTCCATGGTAACTAGGGAGCCTCTGAACATCCAAATGGGTCATATCTGATGACCATGAAAAGATAAAAAACTGTATTTTGTATCAATTATTTACATGTATTGATAGAATTAGTGGATCAACAGGTATTAAACATTTTACATCAGTAAAGGTTTTGGTCGATGGTGGATGTTTGGGTCTTGACGGGTTAAGTTCTTACATCAATATGTATGACATTGTACTGCCAAAAACAGTGCTTTTAGGCATTCCATGTTTGCTTTTCTGTCTGTTTTAGTCACATGATACACACAGGAGTTAGTACTTGATTGCATAACCATTGTTTTTGATGGTCTAATAATTTTTTCTGCAACTGTATATAAATGGAATATTCTTTTATTGTTCCATGTTTTTAGGCTGAAGTTACTGAAGATTCTGACCAAAGCAGAAATAATGATACACAATAAAATAAAACAATAATTCATTTTAATGGCTTTAGCGCAATAGAGCAGAAGTAGAAAAAATAGAGACATTTGTGTTAAAATGTAGGGAGTAAACATGAAAGAGTTTCAGAAAAATCATTTATGTAGTTGACAAACAGGGAGGAGGAGAGGGAAGTGGGCCTAAAATAGAGGGAAACATAACCACAGAGATTAGTATGAAACACATCTGCAGCTGTTTTAATAACAAGCCTTCAATAATTGCCCTGTGCATTGTTTTCAAACCGCCTTTAGTCTGCCAAGCTGCACCGGGCTGCCCATTCCACTAAACTCTACTTATTCTATACACACCTAATTTGAAAATAGCACCATTAAAAGCTCTGTTGGTTTATTTAAGATGGAGCGTTGGTGGCCCTGACTTGGAATCAGCCTTAACAGAGCTTTAACTTTCCTTCAGCTCCATTCATCACCTCATTTTTACTTGACTGTGCTTTATTGGTCAACAACATGGAAATCAGCTGCACTTATACATCAGCTTACCCTCACATTTCTGAAGAATTTGGCACAATATGTTCATTTAATGTCCATATTTGAATATTCATTTTCATATATGAAACCTTTTAATTCAATTCCATTCACTTTTATCTATATTTTCCAATATTATACAAGTATGACACAATTAAATACAGCTATTCATGTTTAACCCTCACAAAGCATTCAGCACTTTTATGCATGAATTATTGGGATTTGTTTTTAAGTTTTTCCCAAACAACAAACACAACTGTTCAGTATATTGAGCGGTAAACATCAGTGGTTGTAAATTAACTTAAATGGTAAATATTATTTCAATGTATTCACCATCTTCTTTCAAAGAACTCTTTCACTTAAAGCAGCTCTTTGATACATTCTTCTAAAGAATATAGGATTCAGTTAGAAACACTTACCATTTCAGTTGAAAATTATCTATTGATTTCACTGATGCATGACATTTACTCTTAAAAATAACATTTGCTAATAAGTAATGAATAGTATGATGTTATTGTTACTTGATAATGAATTGATCAGAAATCCGTGCGGTAAAATTGGTTTTGTAGTGCTATATATATGCACTGTTGCTTGTAAATTTGGAATAAAATATTTGCGACAGTGTTTTTTTTTCTTGATAAAGTGTAACTGGGACTGGTCAAAGGTGTTTACTGTTGTATATGAAGAGGAATAAAATGAGGAATGTGTCTGAAAAAAATATTCCAATTTTATGGGTAAGAAGCTCAACAGTGTATTCTTAACCCATAAAGACCCAACACTACTTTGGTGGCAATTCTAAAATATATATTTCTCTCTATTTAACCTTTCTTAAGTGATTTATCACCATTTATTATAATATTATCCTCTGCATTTAGTATTTTTTTAGTGTAAATTAAATATTTTCTTATATTTAATCCACTGATCATGATGATTTTCATTAAAACTTAGAGTAAATCCAAAGGTTGTTAAATCAGAAACAGAAAACTGAAGAAAAAGTGACATTTTCAACAATATATCAAAAAACTGAGCATAAAAAAGTGTGTCCATCCACTAAAATTGATCCAACTCCATGGGTTTTACTGGTGAATCAATGTTGTAGAAGATGATTATTTTTCCATATTCACTATGGAGCCTCTGAACATCCAAATGGGTCATATCTGATGACTAATGAAAAAATGACAAATTGTATTTTACACCAATTATTTACATGGATTGATAGGATTAATGGATCAACAGGTAATGAACATTTTACTTTATGGGTTAATGCTGTGTGTTTTAATTAAACCACTTTTGCATAGAAAGGCATATTTAATAAACAGTTGTGCTTATAAGTTTACATGCCCTGGCAAACTTTGGAAAAATGTATACCATTCTTTAATGAAAACATGAATGATCAGGCAAAACAAATTTCTTTATTTTAAACAGGATTCGAACTACACTAAGAGGCATCTAAAAATGGATAACCACGAAATAAAACATAATATTAGAGAACAATTAACAATACTTCACGGTATTTGTCACAATTTGCAAACTTATAAGTACAACTACAGTCGCAGAAAAAATTATTAAACCATCAAAAGTCATCAAAAACAATGGTTATGCAATCAAGTACTAACTCCTGTGTGTATCATGTGACTAAAACAGACAGAAAAGAAAATGTGAAATGCCTAAAAGCACTGTTTTTGTCAGTACAATGTCATAGATATTGATGTAAGAACTGAAGTGAATTTGGTTATTATCAAGAAAACATGGAAAATGGATAGATATCAGCTCTGAAATTAAACTCTGATGAGCTATTTTTGTTGTTATCATTGTATTTGTCTGAACAAATATACCTTTAGTTGTACCAGGCATTAAAATGAACAAGAAATTGAAGAAAACAAGGGTGGTCTAATAATTTTGTCCGCGATTCTATTCTATTCTATTCTATTCTATTCTATTCTATTCTATTCTATTCTATTCTATTCTATTCTATTCTAATTGCCAAAGTCATATTTTTGGCCAAACTGTTATATTTACATAACTTTACCCTCCTGACACTGCTGCTTCATTTTATGCAGATATCACAGTTTGGCCAAAAATATGACTTTGATAAAAATATGACTAAGAAATTGATGATTTGTAAATTAAATATGATGATTAGTAAATTAAATATAGGAAAATACCTGATTTCCACTTAAAAAAACACAAAATTCAGAAGATGATAGTATAATAAATGGTAATAAATCACTTAAGAGTGGCTAAATAGAGAGAAAAATTCATTTTTGTAATTGCCACAAAAGCAGCACTGGGTCGTTATGGATTAAGTGATTTTGGTTATTATCAAGAAAATAAAAGATATCAGCTCTGAAATGAAACTCTTATGAGCTATTTTTGTTGTTATCATTATATTTGTCCAAACAAATGTACCTTTAGTTGTACCAGGCATTAAAATGAACAAGAAATTGAAGAAAACAAGGGGTGATCTAATATTTTTTTCCGCGACTACACAAATCTTAATATGCTATTTCAATTGTATATGTACATTAAAAACATATCGCCTTACACACGACATGTATGACAACAACAGTTACATAGAAGCGTGTATGTCATACATGTCACTTTGCCATATGGGATGTTGTTATTATATTCAGTGCTCTGCTCCCTAACCTGCTTTTGAAAACCTGCTGTACAAATATAGTTGATTATTATTATTATTTCTTGCAGGTCATCTGGGGAGTAATTAGTGTAAAGCAGTGTTTGTGTATGTGTGTGATTCTTTAGTCCATGTAACCTAAATACACTCATTAGCCTCCTGCTGTATTTATAGACATTTTGTCATCACACGCTTTGTTCATGAGGGACGTCTGCTGCCGAGCTCAGGACAAGTGGTCAGGAATTTGAAACTTGAGTCACCGTCGTTATTTCTCCTCCGTCGACACGTTGCCATGTGTGGCGAGTTTGTCTAAGCTCCCCTAATGAAACAAGGCCGAAATGTGGGGAAAAGAGCCTGGGGGGGGGGGGGGGGGGGGGGGGGGGGGGGGGATGGGAGTCCTGTTCTGCGGCGTTCAGGTGTACAGAAATGTTACAAAGAAGGATGTTATTAGATGCCTTCAAGCAAATACCGCTCAGTCTGAAGCTCTCATTTAGGACACCAGGAGGGAACGGCTCACTGCTCCAAATAATAAATTCAGTTACTGTAGAGCACAAATCCAGAACATATTTCGGTCTGCCGCTGGAAGTTTCACTGCAGCTCAGGGGTTTGGCTGAGACATCCAAACTAACCCCAAAAAAACCTGAATGTTCACCTGTTACCTGTGTTTTAAAATAGAGCGCTGTGGACATGCAGAAAACATGCCAAGTCTACAAATTCAACTCCAAATCCAGGACAGAGACAGTTTTGTTAAGCCAAGAAGAATGGATGCAATGCTGGTGTGTTTTTATCATTATGATCCACTGTGTTGTTTGTGTGTTTATAGCTGTAAGTTATTCACAAAATACCCACTGACATGAAGCGGCTGATAGATGCATTGGCTGCAGGATGGGTTTAATGATCTATCTGAGGTAAATGTGTGTTGTGAGATAAGTGTTTTTACAGGCCAGTGTTGACTGCTCCAATATGGTGGATTTGTTGACGTATCATCAGGCTGAAGAAACTAATGTGGACTGTGTTTGTCATTCCAAGGAAATTAGAATGAACATAAAGCATACTATATACAGGGTTCCCGTGGGGTCTTTAACCCTTTCATGCATACTGGTCACTACAGTGGACAGCTATTCTACAGCTGTTCTATTGTATATTCATGGATTTTGTTGTTCTTTTCGTTTTTTTTGTTTTTTACACATATCTTTATTAAAGTTTTAAGACACTACATATCTTTTCTGACATGAATTGGTAACATTATGTACAGTCTACTCTCGTTAAACCGCCCGCCGTTATACCGCCATTTTCGCTCACCGCCGACCAAAACCATTGCACAAAAATCCCCAATGCATTATTCCATTAGCTACCGCCATTTCCGCCTATCGCCATCCGCCAGCCCAGTTCCATGCACAAACAACACTTATACCATTGATTTCCCGACCGTTATACCGCCAGCGTGATTGCCATCGAGTACACATAAATTTTAACAATGCACTGAAACAAACGCGCCAGACGCTGATCGCGACAAGCTACGAGTAGGTGTACGGAACGGCCACCGTTCATTTATCGCAGAACACTCAGTAGGTCAGGATGTCGGGAAGAGGACGTGGGATTAAGCCAAAGCCTCAAGATGATGGGGTGTCATTTCCCGACACGGTATAATAATGCTTAAAATGTTTCCCCATTTTAAATGATCCCTTACAACATAACAGAATCAAGATTTATTTAAAAACGCAATTAGAACGGGTTAACGGAGGCAGCATAGACATCATATAGTAAAGACATGCACATTATGGACGCAACCCGTTGTAACGCCATTTTCGCTATACCGCCAATTTGGCCGTGAACGGAAGTTGGCGGTATAACGAGAGTAGACTGTAGATCTCTCCTGAGCATAAACCCCCAGAATCACAAGCCCTCCTCATAGTTTTCATACAATTTATCAGTAAGTACATGCTTCTGTGCATCAAAATTTAAACATGTGGTGTCCAGCTGAGTGGACATTTTTGCAACTTCATGAAAAATAGGTTCATAAGAATTTTTTTTTCATTGTTATTTTTTTTTAAGTATTTTTGAAATTTTTAAAAACTATTTTTATTTTATTTTATTTTATTTTTATTTATTTTTCAGAGGAACTTTTTCAACTGCATTGTTTTTTTCATGCCTAAAGAGGAATAAAAACACTCAGGGAAAAAAAATTTGATTAACGTTCTCATAATTTGTGCATGAAAGGGTTAAAAGTCTTGAATATACAAATCTGCATTTAATACAGGGTTTTTCAACCTTGGGGTTGGGACCCCACATGGGGTCGCCTGGAATTCAAATGGAGTCGCCTGAAATTTCTAGTAATTGATAAAAAAATTACAAAAAAAAAAAACCCTTATTAATAAAAAGTATATGGTGAGTTGAGAGAGACAATCATAATCCATAAGAGACATGACAAACTGTGAAGCTGAAACTGAAGCACTGTGGTTCTGTTTATCTTTCAAATGTTCATTGTGGTCGGTTTCAGATGCTGCAGCTCTTTCATAATTCATAGTTTGAGTTATTGTTTGTTCAGTATTAATTTGTCAGCTTTGTAAATCCAAGCTGTACAAGGAAAATAAAATTCTCACTTTGTGCAGTAATCTACACCTGGCTTTTCTGTCTCCATCCATAATAATATACATAATATTATAGCCTAAATGTCATCTAAAATGAATGTTTATTTGCAGCATAGTACAGCAAACTATTACATGATCAAAAACAAATTAATTTTAGCAAAAAAAAGTCTGGGGTTGCCAGAAATTTGTGATGTTAAAATGGGGTCACGAGACAAAAAAGGTTGGGAACCACTGATTTAATACCTTAAAAATGTCTTTAACCCAAACAGACCTAAACATCCACCAGCAACCAAAACTACCTACTGATCTAAAATAATAATAATAATAATAATAATAATAATAATTTCTGATCCACTAATCCTATCAATACATGTAAATAAGTGGTGTGAGATGCTTTACTAATTCTTCTATGTCTCCCGTTTTTGTGCACCTCATTTCCTTTTCCCTACCTTCAGAAGCTTTTGACGTTTGTTGCCCGCACCAGAACCGGGCCTGGACGACGCTCTGGTGTTCACTCTGCCACTAGATTCACAAGCATCACTAAGTAGCGTATCAAACATGTGACATTCTGTGTGGAAAAATGTTTGAGCATATTGAAGGGATTTGTTGACAGTACACTGACCATGAATAAACATTTATATCAAAAGTGTCCAATCCAAGTACATTCCATCACCTTATGAGAGAAAATGGCATCATATATTTCTGATGTTGAAAAGAAAAAAAAAAAATCACCAAATAAGTTGCTGACTTATTCTATTTATTGATTTACTTGTGTACTCTGTTTGTGTGTCTTCTTGACCTTCTGGATGACCACTCTTATATCAGGATCAATAAAATATCTATTAGGTACACTTAGGCTATGTCCACTCTAAAATGTATTCATTTTAGAACTGTATTTAGCAAAATCTCAAACATAATCTATGAACATTTCAACACACTTTAAACATATATTACATAACCAGAGGGTTGATAACACTGGTGGATGCAGGAACTGTGAAAAATTGCTCCAATAGCAGCTTTCCTGTTGTGAGTGTAGACAGTACCATGACAAAATATAGAATTTAACTGAATAACAGCTAGAGTCAAAAGAATGGAAATACCTGTAATTCAGTATTCATGTTGAATTAACACCTAGTAATGGAGAATGCATGTGCTTCCAAAGGCTTCTGTTTTTGTCTGCCCACATGAAGGTGTAAATGTTGTCAAAATTATATATTTTAAAGCAAAAATGTATGAGGCTAACCCACAAACTGACCTAATTGACGTTTAAAATGGAAAATATTCACTTGACAAATTTTCACTGCAACATGTTAGACTAGATCCTCATTCTACTGAGAAACCTTGATGAGCTTTTGATGGAAGGGAAAAGTGCTGTTTTTTTGCTCAGTTTCTGCAGCTGCTTCATGTATTCAAAAAGGGACTCGTGACCACAAGGTCACTTCTCTTACCGTCAGACCCAAGGGCCACATGGAGAAGTACTCTAACAGATCTAAATGTAAATACCTCCCTTGTTAGTTTCTGCTCAGGCCAAGCCTTTAACAGGAACTCAAGCTGTGCTAGCACACCATTAGGTCCTGGCAAATGAAAAGACATAATTCAGATTATTAAGTAAGTCTGGAAGGGGTGGAGGATTGTCAGAAATGCTGCAAATATTACATGAGTCTAAAATAGTCACCTAATTGAATCTGTCAGTTTGCTGAATCTGGCTATTACACATTTAACTCTGTACAGGGTAAAATATAGACTCCCAACATGAACTTTACCCACACGATTTCAGGTAAATGTTTGCATTTCACACACTGACACAAAGCTGTACTGTTTTACATTGTACAGTAGCGTAACACGGGACATTTTAAACCGATTTTATTAATCTCTTGCATTGGTGTGAAACATCCATAGAATACTAAATAACACAGAGCTGTTTGAACGGCACAGGTGTGGTCGACGCCTGTCAGAAGTTAGCACTCAGTGGTCAGACTTGGAAACTTACCAAACATGTTAAACTGTAGCCAGATTTACAGTCCCAAATTATGTGGCCAACTTGGAAAAATAAGGAAAAGTCAACGGGTAATGGAGTGGATTTGCCAGGTGAATCCCCTTACTAAAGTGTAATGCAGCCGGTCCCTGGCCACTTGTTGAAGACATAACATATTACTGTTGAAGAAAAACAGCAGCGTGGACGTTCTCTGTCATTTGCACGGCGACAAAGACTCGCCAAGCCAACTGTTGAAGCAATGAGTAGTAATGCTGATTCAGTTTTATCTGATGAAAACTTTGGGGGAAGTTTGTGTTTCATTGTGTGAGAGCGTGAGATCAGTGAGAGGAATGAATTATTTTATCCTTAAAGAGCTTCTACAGGTTAATTTGAAGTCCAGGTAATATTTACATCAGGGCTGTGTGATGTGACAATACACTGTATATCATGGCAATTTGATTTCTTGCAATGTTTTCTTCCATTATGCCAGTATCTTTGGTATTTTGGACAAAGCTTTGCATTCTTAGACTGTATATATAAAAAGTGGATGGAGCCCCGTGGTCTCTGGATCACTGTTTTGAAGCCAACAGTTACTATTTTGGCCATCGCCATCTTGGATTTTAGTAGGAGAAGCTCAGAAAAAGCAAGGATTTAGAGGTGAGGCAATGGTAAATGTTAGCTTACTATCTCAATACAACAGGACAGTGCATGGAACATTTATGTAACAGTTGTATGATGGTCTGTCTGGGGAAAAAAAGCTCCAGAACTCCCCGTTCTTATTTGCAGACATCACCTTTGATTAACCCTAAAATATTTGGATTGGGACAATAAAAACAATATTTATAAAAGCAAGATTTACCACAGGAGCAGTTATTATAGAGCGTAAATAAAGTGAATTAGACCATAGAAGAAGGGACTTTTCAGAGCAGCATCTAGTGACAGTTTGTGGTATTACACTGTAAGATACGTTCGCATTATCTTCACTAGTCATTTCAGGGGTAGCACAATTGGTATATCACTCAAAACTGCAATGGAAAGACCTTTTTCTGCAACAAGAGTCACATGAATTAAAAAAAAAACGGATGTTGATGGACGTTACAACAAGTGAAGAAGAAGAGTTTTAAAGGAAACATGGCGCGGTATGTGTGGACACACCAGGAAACCGAATAATTTTTAAATTTAGTACGGGATAGAGGGGTAATATATAATAATAATGAATATATCTGTAAATCAATATGACATTTACGTTCGTCGCCATGTTTATGGAATGACTTCTCGTGTCATCTGGCAATAATAAACAAACAAATCATCTTATTTGTGATTTAATGGAAAAACCGACATTAAGCACTTCTGTTTTTTTGACATTTAGTAAATATCGGTAAAGTTTTCCACACATGTCCAATGGAAAAACGACTACTTTAGAGCTTTCATCCTTGTAAATGGACGTTATTACCTATTACATTTACTTATATAGTGAACCTCACTTTTGCTGCTGTAATTTAAAGTATTTCATCTTGACATTTAGTATTTTAATTACCAGTATTCATGCTAGTCCTCTATATCTTTTTGTTTATTGCTATATTTTTACTGGTAGATTCCTGTGTTAATGATGTCTAAGTCTTACATTTTTGACCACATACATACTTTAGGCCTATAGATATTTAGTTTACATCAGTAGTAGAAAAGTGTTTTATATTTACATTAATATTTCATACATTGTCCTATGCATGGTTATGTGAATTTTATCAGAAGCTGTAAATAAAAGAAGATAAATAATAAAATAATAGTAAGTACATTTTATTTGTACAATGTAATTTGAATTTGGCTTCTTCATGTTGTAATTTTATTAAAATTATGTATTCATTCTGACATGATTTTCAAGCAAATTTTATCTTCCGTACTGCCGGACTTCAGTCCGTCAGTGTTCTCTGAAATATCGTGGACCAAATCTGTGGAATAATCTAAGACCTGGACTTCAATCAACATCAACTTTATCATTGTTTAAAAAGCACCCGAAAAGGACTTTAATTCATGAAAAAATGTAAGGCTGTGTATCACTTGATTTGTATTTGATGATTTGTAATGTGGATTACATTTTCATTGTTTTTACTTTAGTTTATTATTTCAGTTATATTGTATTTTTTAATTCTTTTTTTTTTTTATGTGTATTGTTCATTTCGGGGGAGGTATTCATTTAAGCCTTCTTTTTGGCTTCTAACCTCTACTGCACAATTTTGTTACTTGTTTGAATGTTGTTGTTTTTTCTATTGCTGTTTTTATTTTGTGCAAATAAATTAAATTAAATTAAATTGAATTAAATTAAATTGACTGTGATATGTATTGTTATCTAGATATGAAATGGCTGATCATGAGATTTTAATTATAGTGCACAGCTTTAATTCATCGTCTAAATTTGTTCCTGCGTGCTCTCAGTCCCAGTAGGACTTTCCAGATGCAACACAAGACTCTATCTGTCCTTGTGTAAATCTGTATTTTAAGTCACTGATATCATTCGTAACATACTCAACATATCGACATAATTTAATTTACTCGGAGTACAAAGAACAGTTTGGTGATACTCTGGGCCGCTGCACATTTCGGTGTATTATCTCGCCAGCAAATTATGTTTGATAGATTCAACCAAACCATCTGTGACTATCGCTTTATCTGTCGTGAGCCGTAATCTAGATTTATGGAGTGAAACCTACAACTTTGGGGACGTGAACTTTGAGCACAATCTGTTTTTCTGACACATTTTATCGAAATAAATCTAACTTGACATCAAACAGTCTGACATCAAACCATTCTTACTTGCATGGAATTTCGTAGCTGCAGATGCGAACCATTTACAGGAAATTGTCACAATAAGAGGACACTGACTGAATGCACATCTTTATCCTCTCGATGCTGCATTTGTGAACTCGCCCTCCGATGTTGCACTTCACCTTCAACCCCAATTCGGGATCGTTAAGTCTGATTGTGCAACGAGGAAAAACAACTGAGCTCGTGACTCTGCTGGTTGGAATAAGAAATTAGGAATAAGCAAAAGAAGTGAGAGTAAATGATGTCAAATTGGAAACAGGGTCTCATGAGATTTTGGAACATCTGTTGTGGTGTCAGGTTGCTTCAGGGCTCATTAGGTCTGCGGTTCGCCTCATACGACGGTGTCCTAATGCCCCTCGACTCCCTCCAGCACTGTCCACTGTTTGACAAACAACCTCCGAGCTCAGGCCAAGACTTAATGTGTCCACTCTTACCTAGTACTGTATCTGTTCTGTCCTGAAATGCACTTTTATTCCCATAGAAGTGACTCAGGGAATTAATGTCAGTTTTCTTCAGATATTGAAAAAGTCAAAGATCTGGATTTTAAAATGTCTTGTAAGCTTGACAGGTCTTATAAATCAAATGTGCGTGTGGGCTAATGTGCAGTTTCAACATCAAATCTGGCTTGAGATCACTGCATTTTGTTGAAGCCTGATGAAAATAACAATTTCAAGCCCACTGCACCTTGTACAAGAAAACACATCGGGAACATTGGACATATTGCATAGACTATTTAAAAGAATGGGCCATAACTCATTGGTTTTTTTGGACCACTCAAGTCTTAAGTTTATGTTTTGACCATTGCCATTTTAGTGTTTTACAGCCACAAGTCACCATAATTTGACAAAAGGGTGAAGCAAAGGACATGCAAAGGATGATCTAACACTACTGTTAACTTCCTGGAATAGAAAAACAGTAAACTTAATGGAGTATTCCTTCATGGTCTCCGTACTGCAACTAAATAACCAAAACTATCTTATCCAGATACATGCATGGTGTATTTTTATGAGAAAAATTCTCCATCCCTCAGTTCGTCAATTAGTCACCATTATGTTTAAAACATCTCAGGAATGGAGATATCACTTAGTGTGTTTACATGCACACTAGTATCCCAGTTACTCAGTACCGCTGCTGTTTGCACAGGCGCCTGTGATGTTTACAACATAACATGGTAATTTAATCTGACATTTCAGTAACTGCTGCCTAACTTTAAAGTTACTGTGGTGATCGAAAATGAGGCCACTTTGAGACGAGTTAGCACTATTGAACGCCAACACCACATTGTGGATTTGTCTAACTGGTGTTCGTCTACTGTCAGCAGTGGAATACGAGGTCAGCAGGTAAATGTCCTTGAGCTGTTATTCTGTCATCGTCACTATGTAGGAAAACAATGGATGAAGAGCTGCAGCCATGACTGATGGCAGAGGGATGTCACAGTGGAGTTCAGTGACAGGGTTTAATGTTAATCTACATAGTAATGGTTCTGTAGTGTGTTCCACCATTAGCTGACTGTGTTGGCGTCCAGTTGGTTGTTTTACTACTGAACTGAAACAATAAGCTCCCCAGTGCTTGTATCTAGCTATCTGCAGAGTAAACGATTAAATTTACCGTACTTTCCGGACTATAAGCCGCTACTTTTTTCTCGTTTTGAACCCTGTGGCTTATATAGCGATGCAGCTCGAGTATAGATTTATACGGGCTAATGGCCACCAGGCGGCGCTCTAGCAGGAAGCGCAAAAGTGAGACAGACGGGGGAAGAGGTGATGCGAAGAGGAGAAGTTTTAATCTTAACTTTTAACAATCATTTTGTGTGTCATGCACAAACCCTCCTCATGGAAAACACATGAAGAAATGCATATTTTGCAGCTTTTAAGTTAAAACCAATCGATGTGTCTGTCTAAGAAGGAAATAGAGCAGCAGCACGGAAGTGCCACTGAGCAATAACGGAGGAGAGACGTAGAAGGTGTGTGACGGAGTCTTTGAGGCTGTTCAACTGAAGAACACTGAAGAAGACGACTGCAGTGGTTTCAATGCGTAGAAGGAAGATGAAGATAGCAATCAATGACTTTACTGGGTTTTTTAACCAGCCGTGTTCCTGCCGTTTTACTGACGTGTTACAGGCACTGTTTGGAAAAAAGCAGTTAAGGTATGGAAATAAATATTTAAATAATCTTTCTGTTTACCATCTTTCTGTGTAAATATCTCATGTGACAACGTGGACACCTGTGGCTTATAGTCAGGTACGACTTAAAGTCAGCCGCGCCTTATATTCCGCTACGCCTTACAGCCCGGAAATTATGGTATATACTGTAGCGCTTTTCTGTGAACGCATACTCAAAGCGCGTACAGAGGATCCATTATTCATTCGCTCTCACATTCTCCCTCTGGTGGTGGTAAACTACATCTGTAGCCACAGCTGCCCTGGGGCAGACTGACGGAAGCGTGGCTGCCAGTCCGCACCTACGGCCCCTCCGACCACCACCGAACATTTACACACATTCATACACCAGTGTGAGTAGCAGCACTGGAGGCAAGGGGGGTGAAGTGCCTTGCCCAAGGGCACAACAGCACATGGAGAGAGCGGGATTTGAGCCATCAACCCTTCGGTTATTGGACGACCCGCTCTACCATCTGAGCCATGGCTGCAGAGTATATTTCATGTACAGGGGTATTATCATATCCAGGCGACACAGTGGTGCAGTGGATAACACTTCTTGTACCTCACAGCAAGAAGGTCCTGGGTTTGATTTCAGCACCAGTCAGTGGGGGTTGGACCTTGGGGTGCGACCTTTCTGTGTGGAGTTTACATGTTCTCTCCGGGTACTCCGACTTCCTCCCACCATCCAAAGACATGCACTGATAGGTTAATCGGTAAATTGCCCCTAAATTGCTGTCATTGGCGACATGTCCAGGGTGTACCCCGCCTTCACCCATAAGTATTAGGACAGGCTCCAGTGACACCCGTGACCCTAGAGAGGATAAAGCGGGTTCAGAGGATGAATGAATGAATTATCATATAACATCTGTGTGTGTGTCTTTGTGTCTTTCTATCAATGTCATTGTGATTACTCTTCACCAATTCGCACTTCATGTTTAGTATTTGGGTGCAACTTGGGAATATACTGGACAAGTTCTTTGATATACTGGACAAGTTCTTTGCCGTTGACCTTGACCTTGACCTTCATTTTTAAGGTCAAATCTGGGTTGACATGTCAAATTTGGACAGCAATAACCTACATTTTTCTGGTCTTTCAGAGTTGGTGCATGGTCATGGGGGCAGATAGGAGAAGTTATCTCAGATATTCAGTTCAGTTCAGATTTTATTTACAAATCATTTAAAATACATATGCAACTTGTATTCATAATTTACAGCAAAATATGATTTTGTTAAAAGAGTAACCCCAGAAGCTATCCATAGCTTATAAATGGGGGCCTAAGACACTAAGCAAATAGTACCATTGATAATGAAGACCATCCCTATCTCTACCTAAGCTGAAACTTAACCCTTGCTCTAAAACAACCTAAAATTATTCCATAAATACAGACAATATATCCTATTATGAAGTTTTGTGTATAGGAAATCTAATGTCTCACAGCTCAATTAGGACCTAAACTAAGCCTAAAGAATCCAGGATATTAAGAAGTCTGTAGGATGTAGATGAGGTGAGTGGATAGTGATACTGGAAGGGGAGCAGGGATCAGCAGGGGTACAGGTGCCTTTTGACAAAAAAGGGGTGACCAAGGTGTCATTACAACATTCAGTATTGGTTTTGTTTTATCACCAAAAGACAAAACTGTGTCAATATTGATCTAAAAGAAATATCCCTTTGTTACCACATCTATTATGTCATTTAGTGCTGGTTCTATCTGAGCACTCCAGCTGAAGTATCCACGTTTCTCAAAACCGAGTTTTTGAAATTAGAAAATGAGGTTTACATGTGAAAATGCAGACATAGTATCCCACAATACCATGGGATAATGATTTGCATGTAAACATTGTCACTGTAAGGTCTTTATAATGTTGGTGGCTGAAGTCATTGTGACAATTTTGATCTTAGTTTCTTGTAGTTGTGAAAACCGCATTGACAGATTATGATACAAGGATAGTGGCTGAATCTGTCTCAACTTATGCTTCTTGTAAACTCTGACAGATGAGCATGCTGTCAATGTCAATCATAGTCCACACAGCAGACATAAAAGCTGTCAACCCTAAAATCTTAGTAACTGAGCAACAATTCACAAAAGGATCACCAGTCCGCCAATAGAGTCCAAACAAAGTTAAAGACACCAGAATGACACTTGGGGGGAAGATGACAACTTTTTAAAGAAAAACTCATTCAAAGTCTGCTGGAGCCAGGCTTTTCAATTGTATTACACTAGAAGACACTTCTGATTGTCTCCATTTTCAGGCCATGGCCTTAGAGTCACATGGGAGAAAAAACATAAATCCACCATAAAATGCCAAGACCAAACACTGCCATCACCCAATAAATCCATTTACACTCAAGCAATTCTGGGATTTTCCTGTATGTACTTCTTTTTACCAGTGCGGACTTAAATTGCACTCATAATGGTCTAAGAAGGTCTTTAAAAAGTCTTAAATTTAACATGTGGAAATCTGCAGGAACCTGATTATGGAAGTTTGACTTCTGTGTCGATTCAATTAGTGCATTCAGTTTAGGTAGATTGAGCACAGATAATCTAGGCTCTTTTCCCACAGGAAAGCTGTTTCTCTCTATTTCATGCAGTGATAACCTCTTTGTGTTTGTTCCATGAAATATGGACCATGAAAGCTACATCACGCAAGCAGATATTAAAGGAGATAGATCATGTCAAACATCAACCAGCATCCAAGTATAGGCTGAGTTTGACCTGTTTTTGGTGAAGATCTCATTGAAAAAACACATGCCCTAACATATCATGATGTGTTTGTGATGTTTCTGTCTTTTTCTTTTTTCACACCGGAGGTAGAAAGGTATAAGCATCCAAGTTTAGGTTGTCACATTAATGACATGATCTCCACTGACGTTCAAATTGCGTCTGACAGTGAACTTCCGAGGCACAGATGTATCGGCCCGGGCCCAAGCAGACGCCGGCTTCAGTGCCAGACGACTGAGCAATCATTTGGAAAACACTGGCAACATCGGGTGTTTTCATTTTCAACTCACTTTTTAACCTCTTCATAAACTCTCAGCGAATGTTTCAGCTTTTGCCGAGGGTCCCACATGACCACGCTCGCATTTGGAAAGTGATGGATGGCCCCAAAAAATACAAATCTGCCTGGGTGAGCGTTGATGTGTTTAGACTTCATTGAAATGCTACTGTCCGTGGGATTTGGAAATTACAGTAAGAGTTCAATGAGAACAGCCAGCTTGGGGTTAGGGCAAGGTTATTCCTGAATGCCTTCCAAAATGGCTCCCTTGAGAATTGACCTCACTGTGTCCTGACCTTGTGGCACTAAAGCAGTAATCTCTGTTTTTTCGTCAAGATTTCTTCTACTCCTACTACTCCTACTGTCTCCATATTTCCTTTCTCTTGTTTCATCACTCTCCCCATCCCCTGGACTATTTACTCTTTACATCACGTAGTTTTATTTTCTCTCGTTCTGTTTTTCACTTCTCCTCCCTGTTTTCTCCCCTTCTCCCTGCTTGTAGTTTTTCTCTGTGTCTCCCTCAGCTATGCAGCCATACTGCCAGGGCTGACTCTTTTGATTTGAGTGCAGTACATGTGGTTGAAATCTGAGGCCTGCTGCACTGCCAAGCCACAGGCCTCGTAATGGAGCACTGGCGCAGGAGAATAAGCCATTGTTCTTGGTGCAGTCGGTGGATAGTTGGAGGGAGGGACCTCTCGTTGAGTCCATTTTGAAGAAAAAAAAAAAAAAACAGGAAAAAAAAAAAAAAAGAAGTTGACTCTCGCTGAACACAGCCCCTGGGGTCAAAGGGGAGCCCCATAATCTTGTTGTAAATCCCACTCTGGGTAGCAGGGGAGGAAAAACCGCCTGGGAGCCATTTACAGACCTGAGACGCAGAGATGTCAGCAAGACAACTGACTCAGTTAACTGGTTTGTCAGACTACATACTGAAACAACATAAACAAGAAAGTGAAAGAGCTTCCTACTTTAAATCTCATGAATGTGTTTGGTTTTGCTACATTTGCAGAGTTTGGCTTCTCCTTCATGCACTTCTTCAGCAGATCAATGAGAAATCAACAGTGAAGCTCCAAGATTACAGTGAAGAAACATCAAAAACTTGGTGTTTTTTCACAGAAAAATAAACTGACAGATAAATCAGCTTGGTTGGTAAATCTGGGCCAATATAGCTTTTTTAAAATCATTGCTATCGGCTGAACTTGGCGCCAATGGTTGATATCAGAGTTCTCAACTGGAACGACTGACTTTAAAGGGAACCAAGAACTTGGAAGATAAATATTGCTTCAACATTTTTTTTTTTTTTTTTACAGTAAATATAATCCTCCGAACAAAACATTAATGTAATATTTGATAATTTGGCCTAGATGGTCAATTCAAAGGTATCAAGTCTCTAATAAAGTCAAACAGTTCTGTCATGACAGTGTCATATTTGTCTTTTCTCACACCAAATCACTATTTTATCTATTACCCATTAGCATTTACTGTATAGTACATTAGACTGTATATAAAAACTGATGTCGCTTCTTGACAGAAAAAGGAAACCACGCTCTCACATTTGCGGTTGCCATGTTGCTTCAGTCAGACATTCATATCCACAGTAGATGCAGAGATGTGATATCAACCTATTGGATGTCTGCCTGATTCAGTTCGTCCCATGCATTTTATATTCAGTCTGTTTAAACTCAGGTTATACTAAGGTAGGAATTTCAACTAGACTAGCCAAGAAATAATGTTGCAAAAAACAATGAAATGTGAATTGAGAAGCAATGAAACAAAGGCTGATTAAGGAATTACAGCATGAAGCAATGATTATAAAAACAATAAGGCATTTCATATGAAACAATAAAACCATTAGCAGTAATTGAGAGCATTATAAAATAAAAGGCAAATGAATCACATAAAACAAGAACAGCTGGGAGTAAAATATGAAAAAAGTAAATTGCCCTAGGGATAAAGATGAAGTAATCTTAAGGTTTTTCTTTATGCAACTGGGAATCAGTTGTATTTATCTAGTTATGTAACTTATTAAAAACAAAACGATGAGAAAGATTGGGTATTAAACATAAATAAGTCTGAAGAAATCTACCTTAAATACGTAAAATGTCTTTATGAAATTACAATACATTGATTTTGCTACTATTTTTGTTTTGTTTTGTTTAAAGTCTGACTCACTCACATTATGACTTATACAGCAGCCAACCTTAAACAGAAAAGCAAGGGATGTAGGCTTCATTTAAGCAGCTGCTGCATTAAATAGAGAAAAAAAAAATATTTCAGGAGGTGATGGTGACCAAAACAGAGCAAAAAGAAAAGGGGTATTGTCCTGTGAAAGAGGTGGACAACCATCTGTATATTCTGTTTTATTTAGGTTCTCTGTAGGGCAGTGGTTCCCAGCATTTTTTGTTTCGTGACCCCATTTTATCATCACAAATTTCCAGCGACTCAAGACATTCAAAACAGAGACATTTATTTTTTTGCTAAAATTAATTTATTTTTGATCATGTAATAGTTTGCTATACTATGTTGTAAATAAACATTAATTTTAGAGAACATTTAGTTTATATAATGTGTATTATTATGGACAGAGGCAGAAAAGCCAGGTGTAGATTACTGCACAAAGTGAGAATTTTATTTTCCTTGGTCAGAATATGTACAGTCAGTCCAGCTTGGATTTACAAGGCTGACAATTAGTACTGAACAAACAAGAACTCAAACTATGAACTAGAAAAGCATTCAGAGTGCGGACCTCCACCAAGACAGGTCAGCCCCACCTCCCCCACCCCCCCACCCCAATCACCACCAAAATTTAATCATTTGTTCCTTGTGCCAGTACCAACATTTCCTGAAAATTTCATCAAAATCTTGTTTATTAGTATGTTTTTTTTTATTATTATTATTATTATTATCAATTACTAGAAATTTCAGGCAACCCCATTTGAATTCCAGGCGACCCCATGTGGGGTCCCGACCCCAAGGTTGAAAACCTCTGCTATAGGGCATTAGAAGTATAAAGTAGCTGTAAATGAGAGAAGTCAAGTAAAGTATATGCACCTCTAAATTATGCTCAAATGTCTAGCTACAGTAACTTTGAAACATTTCCACACCAAGCATATACCACTCTGATAATTTGCTTACAAACCTGGTTATGAGTTTTAAAAGGTTCAACTGGAATGATTATTGTTTATATGAATATGTAACAAGAAGACAATCTAATTAATCCTGATAGACCTCCATAAAACAGTAATTTTACTACATCTGGACTCAATTTATCCCCCTTTTTACAGTACGAACCAGAATGTGGATGCAGGGGTCTATAGCCTGACAATTTTCAACTTAATTAAATTGAGTTTATGACACAGGGGAATGGTGAGTGTGCAGATTCTTGTTGATTACTCACACCACCAGCTGCAGTCCACAAATCCACCCTTGCTAATAAACCTCACCTCCCCTATAGGTTTTTAATTGGGTTAAAAGGGTTAAATATGTCTGGTAAAATGGTATGTTTACCTCACTGAATAGAGCCGAATCATTAGAATAAATACGATGGATCAAATGACCTTCACTTGTTAAAATTTATGACTAAATCAGACGGAGCGCTGGAAAGTTGAAGCGGTGTCATCTTGAATCACAAGAGCTGCCAATGCTCTGGGACTCTTGGTGCCATAAGGTCCTGAGGTTTGCTTCTGCAGTTTTCCCATCGGAGGATTTCAAAAGAGAGGCCTGTACATCAAGTCAGCATACACTCCATCAAAAATTGAAATTGTTTTCACCCAGAAAGCCATAAAAGAGGGATATACTTAGTCTAATAGCTGATGTAAGGACAAAACCTAACGGAGGAGATGCCCTCTCAATACGATCTGACTTTTACGACGTGGTGTGAAACTATAACTTTTTTCTCACAGACGGGATGTTGGGAGGCGTCGGATGTAGGTGAAGACAAACCACCGTGAAGTTGGGTCTCGGTGCCCAATCAAATTGCCCCAGGACTATGTTTAATGTTCTCTCATTGAGTGTAAATGCTCATATGTAGTCACCCAGTCTAACAGTGATGCCATTGCATACTGTAAGTGTTTGTTTCGCAGAATTTCTCCTTGGAAACTTGGGTCAGAGTGTCCTGTGCTGCTGACTTGAAAGTGAACCATTACATGAAACACTGAATATGTTAATAGTAATTTGACCATTCTGACTTGAATGAATTTCAGTCACTTTAATGCCATGTTCAGACTGAAATGATGGTCTCTGTGTCAGATTAGGTGATAATAGACTTGTAAATTCTCACTGGGTTGTGGCCCAGAGACATGACAGACTGTGTCGCTTGCCATCTTTTGACAATATGCGTGATGTTTTTGGAAAGGAGGCGCTGGCAACAGACTTAAGGGAACAAAAATGAAAACAAACTATGGCGTCAAAGTCTGTGTGTGTGATGCTGGCTGTCTTGTGGTTGGAAAAAGCCTAAAAAGACAAAGAAAAATGACTATGGAACTATCTTTGCATCACATGAAGAGGAAGTACTGGTCATCCATATAAAATAACAACTGCCTCTCTGTACAGTTTGAGATGGCAAAGATCTTGAAGGGTTCACTTCATAGAAATGACAGACATTGCTGTGAAAGACTAACAGGATTCAAGTGTCCTAGTTCACTATGGGACACTACACAAGACGAAATTGTCAGTGGTCGCAACCATTGGCCATCATTTCCATCCCAACACTACTTAGACTGTGTAGTCTGATTAAACGCTGAATGATATCCAAGGAAAAAGAAAATGCTATGAGTCATGATAATACTGAGCATTAATAACACTAAAACAATATTTCAACAAAATTTCCAGCCCTAGTCTACACACCATAATAATTCTATAATTTATTGCACACTACTACAGTGGCCGACAAGGGCCAAACACAATGAAAGGCCCAGTGCTTCTCAGTTAGAGAAAACATCTGCAAGTACAGAACCGATGCAAATTCACAAACTCAAACACAAATCTAAACGAGGTACAAAAAGAGGAGCGTGGTGCAAATGAAAAAATGCACCGCAAGACGCAAAAACACATGCATAATCATCAAATGCTCTGCAAATAATGTCTAATATTAGAGTATAGATTTAATTTATTCCAATTTTAATTTTATATACCTAATATTTGGAATAGGGATGTAGCGATTACCAGTATAACGATAAACCGCGGTAAAATTGCAGACAGTTAGTATTACCATTTAAATTCTAATTATCATGATAACCGTGTTTGATTACCGCACTTTTAGTGGGAAAAACCCTATGTAAAGCTATGATTTTATGTCAAATATTTGAGTAGAGTTATAATTTATTACAACTTTGATTTTCTATACCTAATATTTGGAACCAATATTCACTTTTAAAGTCTTTGAAAAGGTTCGTTAAGCGTCTTTGTGCTATTTATACAATAAATTTTTCAAATCAGATTTTATGGTTTTTTGTGTGTTTTCTGGCCTTTTATGTTTTTATAGTAGATTAAAGTGGAAAAATAATAGGCAGATGATATAGATGAAGTTGTGCTGAAAAAAAAAAAGATCCCAAACATGGGTATAGTAAACATTTGTTTATATAGTATCTAAAGGCAAAATCAAAAGGACTGAAAAATGGCCGAAATAGGCTCAGACCACTAAGGGTTAATATTTGAATGTTTCTGCCAACAGAAAGTGCATTGTGTGTATTATTTTATTTGTTTTTTGTTTGTTTGTTTGTTTTTAAATACAACTTGGTTAAATTCTTTCAGTGTGTGTATAAGTACTTTTTGATCATTTTGAGCACAATTTCAATCATACCGCGATAATAATGATAACCGTGATAATTTCGGTGACAATAACTGTGATAGGAAATTTTCATATCGTTACATCCCTAATTTGGAACCAATATTCACTTTTAAAGTCTTTGAAAAGGTTTGTTAAGCATCTTTGTGTTATTTATGCAATAAATTAGATACATTTTTCAAATTGGATTTTATAGTTTTTGTGTTTTTTGGCCTTTTGTGTTGATATAGTAGGTTAAAGTGAAAAAATAATAGGCAGATGAGATAGATGAAATTGTGCTGAAAAAAAAATAGATGACAAACATGGGTATAGTAAACATTTCTTAATATAGCAGATAAAGCCAAGACCAAAAGTACTCAAAAATGACCAAAATAGGCTCAGACCGCTAAAGGTTAAGTTTTCAGCTGTTCTTTTTCTCCTTTTGTCTTTATCAAACTCATCCCCAATGCAGATATTTCATTAGTACAAACCAAACCTGGTCTGGCCTCTTATCTGGCCAGGATTTTGTGTTGTTCTCAGTGAAGCGCACGCAGTTATATTCCAAATATCAATGTTTTCTTTGTAAGTAAAGGATAAACGGCCTGTTATGGCAAGCTTTCACCAGCTTCTCTCTATTGGGTTATAAACTCAGAGGATAAAGCAGCCACTGTCTAAATGGGCAGCTGTTTCCTACCTCTCTGCATTTCTGGAGAAGGTGATGTATGAGCTGGCCAGGAGAAGAAATGGAAAGGTCCTCCAAGAGTTAAAGCATTAGGTCACAGTAGCTGCTACCACTGTGTTGTCAGCTACTGCCACCGTACAGGCTAACATGTGTGAGGGATTAGAGCAATAGCAGATAATCAATAAAATCCATAACATATTTGATGTGATGGATAGCTCCTCGCTGCCCTCTGTGCTCACATAATCATTAGTAGTCATGTTTTCTGGGGCGATCCATCCTGATCAACAGTGAAGGTGTCAGACACAGCTATAAAAGTCGTTGTAGTCGAAGTGCCGCAGCTGAGTTTACCCCTTCACACCATTTCCCTTCTCACTGAACCTTAGCTTATCTCCCTCGGTGAAAGTATAGGATGTCTAGGTCACAATAAGACACTTGACTGATGAGGGCAAGAGGAATGGTTTTGGTTTACCGCGGGCCAAAGGGAATCCCAGTTGATTTGAAAAACACCACATGGGCACAGTAGGATGCTAAGTGTCTGTCTTGGAGGCACGACCCAGAGTTGAGATTCTTGACTGGCAGTGTGGTTATTCACAAACATCAGGGGAGCTGCATGATTGATCCCGCTTGGTGCGTTCAAAAGCCATAAATGGATGCGGCCATTTATGCATTGTGATCTATGAAGCTGGAGTGTTATTTGCTGTTTTGATTGCCTCCCCATTTCCCAAAAGTCTTAAATGTAAAGTATCTGTGTCTGGCCGCTTCTGATTAGCAGAGACAGTTTTCTCTTGTAAGGAATGCACGCAGGCTTTTTTAATACACAGCAGCATTGTAACATTCTTGGAGGAAAAACATTTTCTTTTTAGTGTCTTGTGTAATAATATCCATTCCTCTCATGGACATATTGGATGATCAGGTATTCAGGGATTTAAAGCTAAGGATGAATCAGTCAGGCTTAAAGTAAAGAAATGAGGCTTAAAGAGTAACAGAAAAGGAAGAGGGACATATATATTATTAATAATATTTTAGGGAGAGGGGGTGGGATTAAATAAGTTGCACTTCTTCCCACCCCTTTTTGGGCATGTAGATGGAACTATTGTGCTGTTCTTCTGTCAAACATTGTTATGATTGTTGATATTTGGATTATTATCTCCGCCAAGGAGGTTATGGTTTTGCCGGCGTTGGTTTGTTTGTCTGTCTGTTTGTCTGTCTTTCCGTGTGCAAGATAAGGCAAGGCAAGGCAAGTTTATTTGTATAGCACATTTCAGCAACAAGGCAATTCAAGGTGCTTCACACTGGACACTGAAATACGACAGGGAAAAAGAAACACATTTAAAACATTATGAAAGAAACATGTAAAAGTTGATTAAAAACAGCAAGTAAGAAAACAAGACATAAAATCAAAAATAAACAAATAAATAAAACACACATATTAAAGTAAAAGTTGCAGTGCAGAGTTTCAAAAGAGAATATAAAATTTAAAAAGTCAAAAGCCTTTTAGTCAAAGGCAGCAGTGAACAGGTGAGTCTTTAACCTGGACTTAAAAGAACTCAGACTCTCAGCAGACCTGATATTTTGTGGTAGTTTGTTCCAGATATACGGAGCATAGAAGCTGCACACTGATTCTCCATGTTTAGTTCTGACTTTTGGAACACAGAGCAGACCTGCACCAGTGGTCTGGATGGTTCATACTGGACTAGAAGGTCTCTGATGTATTTTGGGCCTAAACCCTTCGGTGCTTTATATGCTAGCAAGAGAATTTTAAAATCTGTTCTCTGAGAGACAGGGAGCCAGTGTAGAGACCTCAGAACTCAGATAACTCAAAAAGTTATGGACGGATTTGGATGAAAATTTCAGGAAATGTTGATACTGGTACAAGGAACAAATGATTACATTTTGATGGTGATTGGGGGTCGGGGGTGGGGGCACAGGCGCCCAGTGATCTGCCTTGGCGGAGGTCTGCACTCTCTTTTCTAGAAAAGCACTCGGAGAGCGCAGACCTTCGCTAAGGCAGATCAGTGGGCCCCCTTGGCCCCTCCACCCCTGATCACCACCAAAATTTAATCATTCGTTCTTTGTGCCAGTATCAACATTTCCTGAAAATGTCATCCAAATCCGTCCATAACTTTTTGAGTTATCTTGCACACAGACAGACAGACAAACAAACATCGGGGGGGCACTGATCTGCCCTGGTGGAGGTCTGCACTCTCCAAGTGCTTTTCTGGTTATGTATGTTTTGCTTGTTCGCATATATGTTAAATTTCATTGCATGTTTGGAATAAATCACTAAATTAAAAATCAAAAAATCAAAGTCACTGTTATTATTAATCAAACTGCTGTTTCTTATGCGTTACTCAAACTTGATAACAAACATGGATTAAGGACATGGTTCATATTTACATAAAGCCTTAAAGTTTGTCCTTCTAAGACTGTTCAGCTGTGCATGAAATTTATGCCACCATGGTTTCAGCTTTCCTTCTATCTGTTCTAGTTTCATTTATTCCTAAACATTAACCTGACAACCTGAAAGTAATAAATCAGCATCATCTACTTTTTAAGCACCAATATTTGGTGCATGTTGGATGTTTTCCAAGTCAATATCAGATTTCCTATGTGTAAGAAACCACAGAAATAATGACAAATAGAACACATCTTTAATATTTTAATCAAACAGACATGATTTTAGAGCGGTCATTCTTCATTCTTCGACCCCAAACATTCAAACAGAGACTTTTGTTTTTGCTCAAATTTATTTGTTTTTGATCATGTAATAGTTTGCTATACTATGTTGCAAATAAACGTTAATTTAACACGACATTTAGTCTATATAATGTATATTATTATAGACGGAGGCAGAAAAGCCAGGTGTAGATTACTGCACAAAGTGAGAATTTTATGTTCCTTGGTCAGGATATGTACAGTCAGTCCATCTTGGATTTACAAGGCTGACAATTAATATTGAACAAACAAGAACTCAAACTATGAATTATGAAAGAGCTGCAGCATCTGAAACCGACCACAATGAACATTTGAAAGATAAACAGTCCCACAGTGCTTCAGTTTCAGCTTCACAGTTTGTCATGTCTTTTATGGATTGTGATTGTCTCTCTCAATTTACCATATATTTTTTATGAGTAAGTTTTTTTTTTTTGTTTTTTTTTTTGTTTTTTTTTTGGGGGGGGGTCCTGACCCCAAGGTTGAAAAACACTGTTCTACAGACTTAGGGCCACACAAAAACGTATATGAGCATTTTTTTTGTTTTAGATTGTCTCTGTTAAATAGGCTTGCACCAAACAATATCCTATTATTGTACAACTACAATGACATAAATGACAATATACATTTTGAGTGATCTTGAATTAGCAACAAAATTTTCTTGAAAAATGGAGACAGACCATAAACACAATCCTGTTGTACTTATATGAGCTACTATTTGTTTGAATCAAAAAAATGTGGATAAAGTTGAGACAGGAAAGAGTTGGACATAAAGTTTTAGTGGAACTAGTGCAATCTCCAAACACAAGCTAATATCATGCACACAAGTGTTTGGTGACTTTTCCCGTACAGCTCATTCATTGGCTATTTTAGTTTTCTGCTCAATCATTGTTTATTTCCTTTTGCAAGATTTCAACCTGGGGAGATTCAGATTGTGCCTGTGAACATCTCAGGAAAATCTGGGCTTATAATCAGATCCCAAGTCACACCAACACTGATTTAGTGATGCCTCTGTGAGAAAATGTAGATGTGACTTGGACACAGAATTAGTCCGGTTATCCTGTAATTTAAGGCCTGAATAATCCAATAAATAAGAAAGAATGTCACATTTGACTACATAGTTGTGTTTCCAAGAAGGGAAATTTGAAGCAGACCTTTGTAAAATAGAAAAATGCAAATTAAAATTAAACTGGTTAGAAGTGAATAAACTCAGCTGTATGCAGACATGTCTGAGAGGTTTCTGGTGCTGTTTTCCATCTATAACAGCTGTGGTGTTTTTCTCATGGACGAGAAAGGTGAATAATTTGGACTCCATCTGTTCACATTACCTGTTGTTCATTCAATCATTTTCTTTAAACAGTTTTATGAAAATGATATATATATATATATATATATATATATATATATATATATATATATATATATATATATATATATATATATATTTATTTATTTATTTATTTATTTTTATTTATTTTTTTTGTCATCTCAGTGCACAGTAAAAAAATTGTGTCAATTTAACTCTTACAGAGTTGAATTTGACTCTGTTTCCGAGTAAAATTTACTCTATGGCCAATGTCAGATTTTCAGAGTTAATTCTGCTCAATTCAGTGTCAAAATTAACAATGGACTGTGTAAAAATATTTAACACTGTAGTGTTTTCACACTGTTGAGAGGAATATGTTTACACTTTATAAAGCTATTTTTACTCCAAATTTAGTTTTACTAGTTTTAGTGTAGTTACTAGTTTTAGTTTTTACTCTATAATGTGGTAATATTTATTTCCCTGCAGTGTTATTTTCTTCATCAGTTTGCACCCTACGCTATAATTGAAACAATGTAGAATTGCAGCGGTTCCAAGGTGGGGCTTGTGAATTGTAGAAGTTCACTCTGTGGGTTTCAGTCACCCCAGGAAATGCTTTTACTTTGAAAGAGCAAAGGCATCCCTGTTTGTTATACAGTTATGGCCTCACAGGGACAGTCAGGTTCGGTATTGTTTAATCATTTGTTCCTTGTGCCAGAATCAATATTTCCTCAAAATTTAATCAAACCCCCACCCCCGATCACCACTAAAATTTAATCATTTGTTCCTTGTGCCAGTATCAATATTTCCTGAACATTTCATCAAACCCCCCCCCCCCATCACCACCAAAATTTAAGCATTTGTTCCTTGTGCCAATATCAACATTTCCTGAACATTTCATTAACCCCCCCCCCCCCATCACCACCAAAATTTAACAATTTGTTCCTTGTGCCAGTATCAACATTTCCTGAAAATTTCAGCAAACCCCACCGAATCCCCCCCATGATCACCACCGAAATTTAATCATTTGTTTCCTTGTGCCAGAATCAATATTTCCTGAAAATTACATCAAACCCCCCCCCCCCCCCCCCATCCCCCATCCCCAACAAAATTTAATCATTTGTTCCTTGTGCCAGTATCAACATTTCCTGAAAATGTAACCCCCCCCCCCCCCCCCCCCGGATCACCGCCAAAATTTAATCATTTCTTCCTTGTGCCAGTATCAACATTTGCTGAAAATTTCATCAAAATCCGTCCATAGCTTTTTGAGTTACCTTGCTAACAGACAGGCAAACAAACAAACAAACAAAGAGACAGACGAAAACATAACCTCCGCCTTTTCACTTGGCGGAGGTTATAATTAGGCATTTTAAAACATTTCCCTGTGGCCTACATAAACTGTAAATGTTCTGCTTGAGTCTGAATTCTTCATTAATTCAACTCCACAGGTCCATCTTCAACCCTATTTCTGAGTAATGACACCAGAAAGGTCATTTTGAGCGCTGGCTTTTGGTGGTCTAAGAATTTTTTCCGTGACTGTATCTAGGTTAAAATAGCTTGACTCTGAAATACTGACCCTGTTTTTTTTTACCGTGTGGGTCTAAACTCCTTTTATGGAAATGAGCTCTGTGTCGCTGTAACTGGAACAGCAGTAGTTGTGTTCAGGTGCATGGAAACATCATCACTCCCTGGCCTGGGGCTTTGTGGTACCTCAGTTGTATTATCTCCCATAATACTTCAGTGGCATTGACGCTGCAGACAAGGAGGCCATGTTCACGACGGGACACCCCATTGGCTTGATTTACTGGGACGCTAATAAGGGGAGGAAACCACTTACCTTACATGTGTCCAAGGATTACATTTCATGGTGAATGGGAGCATTCAGCCGCCGAGTCGACGCTGATGAGGAGGATCCTAAGGGACGAAATATACATGACTCTAGGCTTATTATGTGTCAACTATATGGAAAACAACTAGCTCTAGCACTGGACTTGATCCAATCATGATGGGTATTTTAAGTCAGTTTTCATTGGAAATTGGAGGTTCTTTATGTATATTTCTGAACAGTGATTTGACTTTAAAAGCTCAATATAGCATAATTACTTGTAATTTTGACTCCCAAGTATTTTCCCTGTCGACAGTGGAGCTTTCATGAGCCGATCAATCCACAGTGTATATCCATATGGGGATTAGGATCAACGCTGGTGATAGAAAACTAACTACAGCATAAAAAATAAGAAAAATACAATGAAAACTGTTGGAGAATGGTTTCCTTTTCAGTGTGTCAGCTCAGTTCAAAGGTCATCCATCACTTATAGTAGACTGTTGCCTTGTTCTCTTTGCTTTACTCAGATGCAGTCACTCTGTCGCAGGAGATTAATGTGAATAACTGATGTTGTGTGGATTTGTTGCTGGTGTTATTTGGGCAGTTGTTGTTTATGATATTCTGTTCATGCTTTCTTTTCTTATATTCCTTATTTAATAGGTGTTATTTATTTTATTTTGTTTGTTTGTTTGTTTTTTCTTTCTCTTCTGCCCAGTTTACTCAGTTCTTGTTCTAGTTACTAGTCGCTTTTCCGTTGGACATCTGCGCAAAACTTTACCGATATTTACTAAATGTCGAAAAAACAGAAGTACGTAATGTCGGTTTTTCCATTAAATCACTAATACGATGATTTGTTTATTTATTATCGCGAGATGACATGAGAAGTCATTCCATAAACATGGCAACGAACGTAAATATGGTGTTGATTTACAGATATATTCATTTTTACTATTATATATTACCCCTCTACCTTGTACTAAATTAAAAAATGATTGGGTTTCCTGGTGTGTCTGCACATACTGCGACATGTTTCTTCTTCTTCTTCGCTTGTTGTAACGTCCATCAACATCCGATTTTTTAATTCACCTGACTCTAGTTGCGAAAAAAGGTCTTTCCATTGCAGTTTTGTGTGATATACCATTTGCGTTATGCCCGAAAAACCACCTCTTGCCAGCGCAAAAACTTTTAATAGAAAAATGAGACTTTTGGCGAAATTGTCATTTTTCCATTAGGTAAATTTTTATGCACAGGTTATATTTGTGCAGTTTGGGGGCAGCTGTGGCTCAGGTGGTAGAGCAGGTCGTCCAATAACCGAAGGGTTGGCAGTTTGAATCCCGCTCTGTCCTAGTCAGTCCATTGTGTCCTTGGGCAAGACACTTCACCCTTCCTGCCTCCAGTGCCACCCACACTGGTGTATGAATGTTTGGTGGTGGTCGGAGGGGCCGTAGGCGCAAATTGGCAGCCACGCTTCTGTCAGCCTGTCCCAGGGCAGCTGTGGCTACAAATGTAGTTTACCACCACCAGAGGGAGAATGTGAGAGCGAATGAATAATGGGCCAATAATGTAAAGCACTTTGGATGTCTAGAAAAGCGCTATGTAAATCCAATCCATTATCCATCCATTTTCTTCCGCTTATCCGGGGCCGGGTCACGGGGGTAACAGTCTAAGCAGGGATGCCCAGACTTCCCTCTCCCCAGACACCTCCTCCAGCTCTTCCAGGGGGACCCCGAGGCGTTCCCAGGCCAGCCGAGAGACATAGTCTCTCCAACGTGTCCTGGGTCTTCCCCGAGGTCTCCTCCCGGTGGGACATGCCCGGAACACCTCCCCAGGGAGGCATCCAGGAGGCATCCGAAACAGATGCCCAAGCCACCTCAGCTGGCCCCTCTCGACGCGGAGGAGCAGTGGCTCTACTCCGAGCTCCTCCCTAGTGACTGAGCTCCTCACCCTATCCCTAAGGGTGCGTCCAGCCACCCTACGGAGGAAACTCATTTTGACCGCTTGTATCCGGGATCTTGTCCTTTCGGTCATGACCCAAAGCTCATGACCATAGGTGAGGGTAGGAACGTAGATTAACCAGTAAATCGAGAGCTTCGCCTCTCAGCTCAGCTCCTTCTTCACCACAACCGACCGGTACAGTGACCGCATCACTGCAGGTGCTGCACCGATCCGTCTGTCAATCTCACGCTCCATCCTTCCCTCACTCAGTCCATTATTATTATTATTATTATTATTATTATTATTATTATTTGAGGGTCATTGGAAAAGCGATTATTGTTACCATTATAATTATCACCATGGTTGTTATTGTTTGTATTGTTGATATTTTCTTGTGAGAGTCTTCGCCACCTTCTTCTTCCTTGTCCTCCCTTGCCGCCCCCCCCACACACACACACACATGTCAGGTCTGGCATTGAAATGTGGTTCAACAAAACTCATAGTAAAGACAGTAGAATATCAAGGGGAGCCTCATATACTTTATGAAGTTTCCCTTGACAAAGCAAATTTGTTCAGCACCAAAACACAGCCAGGCTACCATCTACCATTCTGCTGTTATGATGATGGACAAGACAAGTAAAAAAAAACAAAAAAAACAAATGAAAAAAAAAAACAAAACTGTTATAGTAGACTGTAATCCACTGTTTAGTGCACAGATCTACACCAGTGACATTTATTACAAATACATACACTTAATATATGGATCCAAACTGAAGCACATATAATCAGACCAGTTTGTAGGAACAAAACTGACCTCATATTTTTCCTTGTGTGAAAATTTTTACTACCATCTGAAACTGTCACATTGCTCACCTCATCTCTCATTAAATTAATCCAGTTCAGAGACATTTTAATCTCACCAGACAACATAAATCTGTGTGAATGGTTTAATATATAGCCATGCAGGGTGAAAGTGCTGGGGTTTTTTTGGGGGAGAAGAACCACTGTAAAAACAGAGGGGCACCACAACTCAACACCTCATTTATTTGGACGTGTCAGCAGGAAATGCCATCCACAAAAGTCAGCTCTAAACATTACTGCTCCAGAGAGGCACTGAACTCCTCTGCACTTAAACAAAAGCAGGCGCCATCAAGAAAACTAGACATGATTTGAAAATTTAGTGTTGCACAAGATTAATGTGGAGAATATAATGATGCAACACAAACTATGTATCATGGGTCTACATGGATTTTGTCAAGGAAAATCATTATTCAGAAAATCATTCGGAGTTGTGTTTTTCTCAACTTAAATTGTACTGTTAACACAAGTGTTGCTTTACTATGTAACAACTTTCATGTGGCTTGTTTAACTCTGATCTTAAACCCACAAGAACACCATTTCTTTAGCAGAGGTTGACTTATTGTATCCACAACTTTTGCATCGACCTGCTCACTGACATTGTTTCCAACTGGTTTACACACATCACTGCTTAACTAATGAAGACCCAAACATCCACTGGCAACCAAAATAATTTAATGATATAGAAAGCTAAATACCTGTTGATCCACTAATCCTATGAATACATGTAAATAATTGGTGTAAAATGCAGTTTGTCATCTTTTCATGGTCATCAGATATGACCCATTTGGACGTTCAGAGGCTACGTAGTTACCTCGGAAACACTGTCATCTTCTACAACATTGATTCACCAGTAAAATCCATGGAGTTGGATCAGTGACAGTGGATGGAGACACTTGGTTTATGTTCAGTTATTGATGTCTTTACTAAAAAAAAAGTCACTTTTTCTTAACTTTTCTCTGTTTCTGATGTAATAACTCTCAACTATTATCTCAGCTTTTATGAACATCTACATTATCAGTAGATTAAATATAAAAAAAATACATGACTTACACTGAAAAAAATGTAAATAAGGAGGATAATATTGCAATCAATGGTGATAAATCACTTAAGAAAGGTTAAATAGAGAAAAAAATTCATTTGGGAACTGACATAAAAGTAGCTTTGGGTCTTTATGGGTTAAGTCAGTGATCTCCAACATTTTTTGGTTCATGACTCCATTTTAACATCACAAATTTCTGGTAACCCCAGACATTCAAAACAGAGTCATCTTTTTTGCTAAAATTAATTAGTTTTTGATCATGTAATAGTTTACTATACTATGTTGCAAATAAAGGTTAATTTTAGATGACATTTAGTCTATATAATATGTATTATTATGGACAGAGGCAGAAAAGCCAGGTGTAGATTACTGCACAAAGTGAGAATTTTATTTTCTGCGGTCAGGATATGTACAGTCAGTCTGGCTTGTATTTACAAGGCTGAAAATTAATACTGAACAAACAAGAACTCAAACTATGAATTATGAAAGAGCTGCAGCATCTGAAACCGACCACAATGAACATTTGAAAGATAAACAGAACCACAGTGCTTCAGTTTCAGCTTCACAGTTTGTCATGTCTGCTATGGATTGGGATTGTCTTTTTTTTTTTTTTTTTTTTTTTAATCAATTTCTAGAAACTTCAGGCGACCCCATTTGAATTCCAGGCGACCCCATGTGGGGTCCTGACCCCAAGGTTGAAAACCACTGGCTTAACCTATGAAGGCCCAAACATACACTGGCAACCAAAATCATCAAAATAATCCTATCAATACATGTACATAATTGGTGTAAAATACAGTTTGTCATCTTTTCATGGTCATCAGATATGAACCATTTGGACGTTCAGAGGCTACATAGTTACCAAGGAAACACCGTCATCTTCTACAACATTGATTCACTAGTAAAACCCATGGAGTTGGATCAATAACAGTGGATGGACAAAGTTATTTTATGTTCAGTTGTTGATGTCTTGGCCAAAAAAAACCAAAAAAACTTTTTCTTCACTTTTCACTGTTTCTGATATAATAACCTTCAGCTATAATCTGAGCTTTTATGAACATCTATATTATTAGTAAATTCAATGGAGGAAAATATTTTATTTTGTTTATTTGTCTCAAACCTAGAAATAAAAAATAAAAAGAACTAAACAAAACAATAACATCAAGACGTCAGTTACATATGTACCCATCAATGGTCATTAATCACAGAAAAAGTAACGAAATACAATAAATTTAACATAAGTGTACATATGAATCAGCTCATAAATACAGTTTGAGAAGTGACAGAAAGAAGCAAAGGCTACAAATACCAAATAGATGACTTACACTGAAAAAAAAAAAAAAATTAAATAAGGAGGATAATATCACAATCAATGGTGATAAATCACTTAAGAAAGATTAAATAGAGAGAAAAATTCATTTGGGAACTGACATAAAAGTAGCACTAGGTCTTTATGGGTTAAGATGACCTTTTTTCTCCTATTCAGATTAATTTATATAAAATGCAAAATGCAGTCAAGAGTTGATTGCACCTGCAAATTCAGTCATACATCTTATTATTAGTAACAGATGGAACGCAGGGAAATAATGATGGTACAGGAACACACTGAAGAATATATATATATATCCTATAGTTAAATCTGAAAACTGCACACTGAAGACGTAAACTCAGCTCCTCAGAGGCTGTGTGCTTTACACTTCCAAGTAAAATTTAGTATGAGGTGTCCCCTTAAATACTTTCTTGTGGTTGTCTAAGATTTCCAGTAGTTATTACATTGTCCTCTGTGGCCAACCCCATCCATCAGGCACATGAGCAAACCAGACCAAACCAAACCATAAGAAAGAATTTGTCATTAGTGTGACCCAGATGTGCACAGCATGTCCATTTCTGACATTTTTAATGTCCTTTTATCCATGTAATACCATGGTCAGGACTTATCTCTACACATCGCTCCAGTGTTTGGGAATATTCTTCTATCTCATAGTTGACAGTGTGATGCAAAACATTTTTACAGTGCGGTTAAAAAAGCGGATTTTCTGCAGCGCTTTGGTTCAGCCGGTTCACTCAGGTCTGGTTCCCAGTGAAGCTCAGCTGTGTCATCATGGTGACAGCGGTCCAAACTCATCCAAGAGTTTTGAAGCCACTGTCACGGGACTATTATTGTTTTTCTTTCATGCGACCAAGAGCATGATTTGTCATTTAAGCACAATTGAAGCTGATCACGCACATTGCTCTGTAGATTTTTAACATTTGCATATAATGCGAACAAGAAGTGTCTTCCCACCCGTTGCTCTGGCTGGATGTCTGTCAAGTGTTGACAGGAACATTGATTGCTATTTTCCTTCACTAATACTGTCACTGGGAGACAATAGGCCAAATAGGGGTTTACATATGTTTATTTATTGTCACAAACCTTTGGGAGTTTTGGATTCTTTTCCACAGATTTATAAGCCACAAGGGTAATGTCCAATTTAAAACATAAATTATACACAAATATACAGACAAGTGACAACTGAAAGAGGAAAAAATAAGTGTATTTCTTCTAAAACAGATTGACTCCTTTGGTGTTTGGACAAAGGCGGTGGAGAGCTCTGTTTACAAAGACACAAAGAACTTTTGTTATTGTATTTATTTTTCTCAATTTACATGAAAAGTATATACTGTGTACAAGTGATCTGCAGCAGAATGTAATCAGATATGTTTACTGAAGTATACTGAGAAAAAAAAGAAAGAAATTGAGGTATTTGAATATTCCCACTTCATACTTATTCTCCACTACATCTCAAAGACAGATATTGTACTTTTTACTGCACTGCTATGTCTACTTTAAGTTATGGTTTTTCATTCACTTCCTGTGCAGTAAAAACCATGCATCTTCAGATGTGTTGATTTTAACCCTATGACGCCAAACGTATCATATTTGATACATGTGTTTTGAAGCCCTCTACATGATCAGTGTGATATTTTTTTCTTGGAAAAACCTGATGAATACAATTAGATACATGCAATACAAGGATAATCCACTAGGGGGGAGGAATTCATTCACCGGAGGCCTTTCCAGTGACACTACAAGATTGTCATTAATGAGGAAGGAAGCAGAACTTTGCCAATTTTGAAAAGGAATTGCAGATTTGTTAGACATGTTTGTGTTATATTTTTGTTTGTTCAAAAATAATATTTGAGCATTGAGACCTGATGTATCAAATATGATACAAAATTGAAACTCATACATGGAAAATTATCTTTGAAAAAAATAAATAAATGAAAAAGTTGGGGGTTGTTCAGAAGGACCAATAAAGGCTCCAGTTTCAAATGATTTAATGGTTCAGGATTTACTGGGTTAAATGAATTTAAGGATGAGGTGTTCATAGATTGTAAACAATCCTCTTTCTTAAAACTTCTGAATTCTCTCAAAAATGCATTGTCACAAAGCAGAAACCTGGCCTGTTTTTATGAGTTCAAGAAAAGTGGACTTCTTACAGTCACTCTGTAGAACTGTCATATGACATCTCTGTTTTACAACGTAAGAACAACTATAGTTCACTGCAGTCTCTTGGATACACCATTGTTTCTGGCAGACTTTAAACACAGCAGATGCAGAGGCTTGAATCTGTCATGAAGCTGAACAGCAACAACAGGTTCAGTAATAAACTTAAGTCACAGTACCTTGAGTGTTAGCTGGGGATTCTTTATGTTTTGCCTCAGCAACAACTGCTGTAAGTTCTACACAGACTTATACACCTATATTTGATGTTTCAGATGTAAGTCCATCCTGGGGCGCCACTAGCAATCGTGGGTCCCATGAAAGATAAACATTGTGGGTCCTTCATAAAATTCAGTATCTTGTCGATTTGTCGGAGCCCCACTGGACCCCCTACACTGCTCTATGGGCCCCTCAGAAATACTGGGCCCCATGAATTTGTCCCCCCCCCCCCCCCTTTACGGTGCCCCAGGGTCCATCACATAAAACAACAATGGGCATGCACAAATTTTAGTGTGACGCCATTGTTGTGTCATTTTTGTGTTTTTTGTGTCCACACAGATACACAAAATACAGAGGTTTTGGAAGGTGCATCTTTAGTGACCTAAAATGGTGTTAATTTGTGGATGACAAGCCCATACACAGAAAAAAAAGTTTTTGCTAGTAGATAGATAGATAGATAGATAGATAGATAGATAGATAGATAGATAGATAGATAGATAGATAGATAGATAGATAGATAGATAGATAGATAGATACTTTATTCATCCCATAGGGAAATTTACAGGTTCGAGCAGTATCACAAACTTAAAAACAATATTAAAAATTACTTTAAATTTCCTCAAGGAGTCAGTGCAAGAATACTCTGAATAATCTGAAAATAAAAATATCTGTTTTAGTGTGGACAGGGAAGAATGCTATGGATTAAACTGCCAAGAGTAATAATGATAATAATAAACTTCATTTATAAGCACCTTTCAAGACACCCAAGGACACTGTACAACAAGATAAAACAGACAGTCCATATAATACAAAGAAATAAACAGATAAAAGAATAATTACTATATATAGAAATGAAGATGTAAAATGGAGAGTGGAATTTATGGTGGGTAGGCTCTACTAAAAAGGTGAGTTTTGAGTCCATAGTACATAAAGTATTTAAAATAACTTCAACCTTAAACATGAACAGCTGTAAAATGTAACACGCACATTAATGCAACATAATACAAATCCAAAAACATCATATATAATAAAATGACGACTTTTCCTCATATTTTAAGCAGATTTAGTTGAAAATACATATTTTACTCAAGGAAGGCATCAAATACTGAACTAAACACTGTGGCAGTAGTACGATTACTGAAGTAAAGGGTGTGAATACTTTTTCTACCCTACATGTAATGGACCATGTGCTGGATTCTCTATTTAAGATCCTTAATTGATCACATAAAAAAAATAAAAAAAAATCAAAAAATTAAACTGCAGTTGCTATGGAAGTAGATGTAAAAATACAAAGCATGCCATGATATTTCTGTGTTTAGCTGAACATAACATCTCCACTATATGTGAGGTCTGGTGTTACCTTTTGTCCTGTACCTCCAGTACTCTGTCAGTCTTGTGCTGTGTCTTGTAACTGTCTCGTAATGTTGCAGCAGTGACCAAAAAAAGTCAAATTCCTCACGCTCTAGGTTGCACTTTCCAATTAGAAGCGATTATAATTTTGATATCGCAGCCAAAATTCCTCTTGGAAGCAGACAGCTCTGGAATCAGTTTCCAAAGAAAGTGGAAACTGAAGAGACGGGCCATGGTCAGCCTCAGTGCACACTGCTGTCAGCAAGCACACAAGCATCTGAGCGTTTTACTGCAAGTCAAATATTTAGGACATAATGTTTCCCAGACTGAGTTTCTTGAGTTTATGAAATTCAGATAACTCTTTTTGAACCAATTTAGGTCATACACAAGCATTTGTAGTGGTCAGTGTTGATGTCACAGACAGAGGTTCAGGTTTATATTAAAGAATCAGGGTTCATACGAGTGCTTGAAGTCCTTGAAAATGGTTGAATTTCAATGTTGTGTTTCCAAGGTCTGAAAAGTGCTTGAATTTTAGTTTAAATGTTTGAATTATAACCCCATGATGTGGTTTATTTATTTATTTTTTATCTTAACCTTTGGCTCGGTGTGAGTGTGCGTGAAGGACAACAAATGGCTTCCCCTTTCTAGCTTATGAGCCGACAGGCCATAAGCTACTGTCGTCATGCGGCGTCGGCAGCGTCTGTTGTCCGTTACAAAAATTTCAATCGTCTTCTTCTCCGAAGCTACAGGGTGTCCCATAAGTCTCCTTACATAGGAAAAATAAACATTTCTTGACATAAACCATTTTTATTTATATAATATGCTCTATATGACTGCCATTTTGTCAGGAACACATTTCAGTGCGTGTCCTCCACTGCTGAAGAACTATAAAGAAGAAATATAAAGAAATACATGTTAGAACCATATGTATTATGTCTCCTATGTATGGAGACTTATGGGACACCCTGTACAATTCCGATTGACTTCAAACTTGGTATACAGCTTCTTTATGATGATGTCAACAAAAGTTAGTGAAATTATTTGGATCCGGATCTCCTTCTGGATTTGGTGCAACTTTGAAAAATGTCCCCATTATAACAGATAGGAAGTGGATCGATGCAATAACTCAGTAAATATAAATGATATCCAGTGTAAATTTCTACAGTCCAGCCCTGATGGGGAGATGACCAAAACATAATGGCCACATGCTGATCAGGATCTTCTGGATCCGGGAACTTACGGAAAATTTAACATGGGCTCTTATGGGGAAAAAATTTCAATCGTCTTTTTCTCCGAAACTCCAGTTCTGATTGACTTCAAAGTTGGTATACAGCTTCTGTATGATGATGTCAACACAAGGTATTGCAATAATTTCGATCTGGATCTGATTCTGGATTTGGTGCGACTTTGAAAAATTTTCCCATTATAAGCGATAGGAAGTGGATTGATCCAATAAATCAGTATCAATGATATCAAGTTGGAATTTGAATTTTTTACAGATCTGATTGGAATATGACCAAAACATGGGCTATTTCTGTAATATAATAAATACACATAACTGGGTGATAATAAATGGCATCTGGATACATTTCCCAAAGCTTTTAATTTGGTCGGTAAGCTACAGGGCCATTGGTCCTATTTTTGGATTAAAGTTTGTGTTCTTTAATTTCTAAACTTTTTGCGCGTATGAATCATAATTTTAGATGTTTATAACATAATACAACGTACATCATTGTGACAAAAAGAGAAAAAAAATAATCATAAGTGATAAGGTGCTGTGCTGGGAAAAAAATTGAAAGTGATCCTTAAAAGTGCTTGAATTTGACCTTAAAAACTGTGTATGAACCCTGTACAATGATATAGTCAGGTTTATTGATTATCCCTCTATGAAGCAAACATTGGTTCAAGTTTGTTGCTTACCACTAAATTGCCTCTTGTTGACATATGGATTTACAGGCTTTTGCTTCAATATGTCTCATATTTAACGTGCAAGTACTTTCAGACCTACTTCCTGTTTCAGCTACATTTGTCATTTTTTTGTAGTGCACATCATGAGAGACCAGCTGTGGTTATACAGAACATATTCACCATGATTTTCATTCATTCAGGTTGGAGATCACAACTTTATCTGTTCACATCTGTTAACTCTTAGGAGTCTGAGCCTATTTTGGCTGTTTTTGAGTACTTTTGATTTTGCCTTTATATAATACATAAAGAAATGTTTACTATGCCCATGTTTGGTATTTTTTTTAGCACAACTTCATCTATCTCATTGGCCTATTATTTTTTCACTTTAACCTACTATATCAACATAAAATCCCAAAAAACACACAAAAAAATATAAAATCCGATTTGAAAAAATGTACATAATTTATTGCATAAATAACACAAAGATCCTTAATGAACCTTTCCAAAGACTTTAAAAGTGAATATTGGTTCCAAATATTAAGTATACAAAATTAAAATTGTAATGAATTAAAACTATACTCAAATATTTGACATAAAAGCATATTTTTACATAGGTGTTTTCTCCCCCCTCCCCCCACCGCCCCACCCCCGGTCCTCCTGGTTTCCGGATCCGGTTCAGGTGGGGGTCACTCTCACCCTTACCTGTAAGGCTAATGCAGTCTGTGGATTAGAATCTGCAGATTTGGACAGTTTTTCTGTTTTGAAAAAGGACAAAAAAACGATGACGATATGGTCAGAAATATAACACCCCCCCACCCACCCCACCCCCACACACACACTTAATTTTCATACTTTTACTCACGTTTGTTTGCTCTGAGTTCAAACCGTCATATCTCCAGTTGTATTTGCTCTATCAACATCAAATAAAAAGTGGGAGGTTGTTTAAAGTCCACACTTTTGAATATAATTATGTGGTCTACGTGACCGACTTCCAACACTACGATGTGTTAAAAATATCATGTGATTGAGTCACGGGGCCGTGACCGTGGACCCCTAAGAGTTCATGTCACTGAGTTGCACATTTATCAAAGTCACCTAATGCAAACTTGTTGCTTTATTTTTTTGTGATTATAGTCGTTTTATTGTCATTATTTGTAGTCACTTAAAGAAATTTGTATTTTATTTTATCTTTTTTTATTTTTCTATTGTATATATCTTATCTTAATATGGACAGCCGATGAGATCTGTGTTCACAAGTATTTAACCACAGTAGTACTAAGTATTTCTGCTGCAAAGTGTTTATTATGTATAACCAGGGGAAGGAAACGTGCATAAACATGTATAAAACCTTCACCTCTCTGTGTATTTGTAGTTTGTCATTAGATGGATTCTCTTAGGAATGTAGACGCTGACGGGTCGTGGTGGAACAGGATGTGATGTAGCCTCAGCAGTGTATTTTCATGGACTTTTTCTGGGTTTAGACTGTTGTTAGTGGTCTTTTTGGTCGATGTTGTCAATTTTGGAGGAAAAACAGGCCACAAGAACTGAAATTCCCTGTGAATTCAGTAAGAAACAGCATAGAGGACCATGGGAATTGTACATTTTGTCTGCCATTATTTGTGACAAGAGGAGAAATATTTTCTGTGTCCCCTAATAGGCCATTTTTTGTGTATTTTGTTTTTGTTTGTTTCTAATAGAAAGTTTTTGTGCTAAGAATATACGAAGTTTAATGACTTCTACTGAATAGTTTTGTATTGCACTAGTAAAATACTATTTACCCAGTTTGGTAAAATGTGTAACGGTGCTGGATGTTGAGAAATGACCACTGTGTAACACTTTTACTTGCAGAAACAAATACACAATTTTTGCAATTTTTTTTCACAAACTTGATCTATTTTTAAGAAATAATGAACCTCATTGTATTTGATGTCCTGCATGTCACTCTTCTCTGGCTTCATATGCTTTAAAAATCCACGTTTTTTTTTTTTTGTCTATGTTTATCCTTTAATACAGGAACTTTTCAGCTATTGGGATACGCAATATTCATAAAATCTTTAAAGTGCTCAAACTAAATCCACCATATAAGACACAGACAAGGGTTATGGACCTCAGCTGCAAAATGAAGCCAACATGGAAGTATCTTAACCCTGTAATTCTGAACATATCATATTTGACACATGAGTTGTGAAGCTCTCTACATGATCAGTGTGATATTTTTACTTCCGCCAGGAGGTATTGTGATCACTTTGCTTTGTGTGTTTGCGTGTTTGTTTGACTGTTAGCAATATAACTCAAAAAGTTATGGACGGATTGTCATGAAATTTTTAGGATATGTTGATACTGGCATAAGGAAGAAATGATGAAATTTTGGTGGTGATTGGGGGGGCAGATCTGTCTTGGCGGAGGTCTGCGCTCTCCGAGTGCTTTTCTTGTTTTTCTTGAAAAACCTGATGTATACAATTAGATACATGCAATACATGGATAATCCACCGGGGGGAGGAATTCATTCACCAGAGGCCTTTTCAGTGACATTACAAGATTATCATTAATGAGGAAAGAGGCAGAACTTTGCCAATTTTGAAAAGGAATTAACAATTTGTCAGACATGTTTGCGTTATATTATGTTTTTTTTTTGTTCAACAATAATAATATTTAAGCATTGAGACTCGATGTATCAAATATGATACAAAATTGAAAATCATACATGGAAATTGATATTTGAAGAAAAAATGTTTTTGATTGTTCAAAAGGACCAATAAAGGCTCCAGTTTCAAAGAACTGGAATTTTTTGTCAGTGATTTAATGGTTCAGGCTTTATAGGGTTAAAGTTGTAATACCACTGCTGACCACTGGGGTTGGAACCCACAAAGCCCTGGCTCCCATAAACTTACATTGAACTTCTCTCTAAAAATAGTGAAAAGTTCAGTATGCTTTTCCCTGGACTCCTTCTCGTCTCATCTGTTTTATTTGGAAGCTCTAAAAAGTGATCTGGTCGTCCGTCTCCACATCTTTCCTACATTAATTTAATCTCACATCACATAGAAGCTTTCCAGTCAGGCTTTGATTGACAGGTCTGTGTGACAGATCGCTCTCTCCTCATAGGTTGGACTTTTAGGAGTTTCAGTTTGTTTCATAAAACATATTTGTTCCACACAAACAGCTCCAGTGTAGTCATGGGTTCCATCAGTGAATGACTTTCTTTATAATACTTGATGAAATTGATCATTTTACTAAATCAGTAATCTAGTGGTTAGCATTAGCTCACCTCTGACCCCTGGGGCTCCTGTTGTCCAGCCCTTTTGTCCAAATACAGTCACTTCTGGCTCCAAAAACCAACATGATGACAGTCAAACCACAAATTAACGGCTTCAAAATGGCATTTAAGAAACCAGTGGGTGACGTTATGGTTCTGACTTATGTTCAGAGACTGGTTCTCTTTGTGTCCTTCATGGAAATTTGTCTCATCACCTAATAGTACTCCCATGTGAACCGAACATACTGAAAAAATATGGGAAATTTGGTTATTTGGCGCTGGTATTTCCTTCTGATTGAGGTATTTACATGAACGCAGCTACTAATGGTGCTTTTTCTGACTTCACTTTTTGTCGGGCCAATCGCTGCCCTTACTTATACAGTCGCGGAAAAAATTATTAGACCACTCTTGTTTTCTTCAATTTCTTGTTCATTTTAATGCCTGGTACAACTAAAGGTACATTTGTTTGGACAAATATAATGATAACAACAAAAATAGCTCATAGTAGTTTAATTACAGAGCTGATATCTATCCATTTTCCATGGTTTTCTTGATAATAATCAAAATCACTCCAGTCCTAAAATCAATATCTATGGCATTGTACTGACAAAAACAGTGCTTTTAGGCATTCCATGTTTTCTTTTCTGTCTGTTTTAGTCACATGATACACACAGGAGTTAGTACTTTTTTGCTAACCATTGTTTTTGATGACTTTGGATGGTCTAACAATTTCTTCCGCAACTGTAGCAACACAGAAAAATATCCTTGCAGACAATAAACCTTTTTTCGTCTTATAGAAGAAGAGATGATTGACGAGAAAGAAAAGCAGAACAGCATAAACTGTATTTTCCTTAGTTTCATTAGGGAGAACAGTTTGTGACAGCTTTGTCACATGATTTTCCTTTACTTAAAGAAGAATAAATGGCTCCACAACTACATTTAGTCTGTTTTCACCCCTTCAACAAAAATGATAAATAGTCTACAGAAGGACATCATTACTTCACTATTTTTGAACAATGTAAGCAAACCCATAGCAAAAAAAAATCAAGGCTGAAATTATTAGAGGGAGCTCAATAAATATTTGGACAGTACTGTAGTCTGTTGTTTTGGCTCCACGATCTTTATTACTTTGGATGTGAAATGACAGTTTGATTAATTACAGGAATTCTTAGCTATACTGAATGAAAGTTTAAGAGAATTAAAGGTCCTGGATGCCGTCCTTTACTTTTTGGGAGTCCTAGCCTGAGTCGGCATTCCTGTTGTAACCCCTCACCTAAAATATTGCTGAGGAAATTGTAGAGCAGACCCTGGATCAGCTTCCAAAGGCAATTTGACCCTATTAGTTTGAAGGAGATGCAATGAGTTTGTCTGAGAGTGCCAAGTGCCTCGAAATATGTCCTTTCAGAGGAATATTAAAGCATGACTTTATGTCCTAAAGTGGAAAACGTGGTTCAGTTTCCAAATTATTCAACAGCTCTGAGCTTTGTATGTAATCAAGTTGTCATTTTTTTTAAAAAGCCCATTTGGTTTCTAAGGAAGAACTCTCAACATTGTTTTTTTTTTTTATTTTTATGGTTATCAATCATGAATAATTAACCGGAGTGTTGTTAGTAGTTTCCCCGAAAATGGCGTAAATAAACTTTATAAACAGCATTTTTCTGGTCGTCGTATATGAGTTCACTAATGGGATATGAAAGTTTTATTACGTGCTTTGCGGCCAGTTTGACATCAGGATAAATAGTGACAAAGCCAAGAAAATTAACATTAAAAGACCGTTCTCCATCATCGTATGTAAACTACACTTAGACATTAAACCTTTCTTAAAACATAAATGAAAGAACATCGACGGATTCTTTTCAGAGCCTCAGACTGGAAGGAGTGACAAGCAGCGGTTTTATCTAAGCTACGATGAAACACATGTACATACTTCGAACACAGCCAGTGCAAACAGATTTAATGTCCCTCTCTATTGGCAAGTCATAAAAAAAAATCACAGAAATAGCAAAGAGTCTGGAGGGAAAGCCAAACACTCGGAGCGTTCTGCTCTGTGTCGGACATATGGAATTTGAACTCGCAGCTACGCCCACTGGAAGAGCAAAGTGGTTTTGGACTGAGAGGGATTATGGGATGCATATGGATTCCATCTTATTGTGTTTTGGTGAGTCCCCGTTGCAGGTCACGTCACTTCCACAGCTCACCACTTCCTCAGAAATAGCCTGTCGTGACCCCGACGACCCTCATGATTCCCACCACCAAACGACAACAAGACTGAAATGTTATGGATGACATGCTCCAGTGGACACAGTATAGATTCACATTGAATAATTCATCCTATCTGGCAGGGACAGTTTGTATAGGAGACACTTCAGGCCTTTTACACAACACTAGTGGATTTTAATCCCATCATCAATGTAGTTTTTTCCAGTTGTAGATTTTTCCATGAGTACTTCCACACAGAACATGACTGTTTTATGCAGAAAACAGCTTAAGGTTTATTTTTCTGAACTTTGATGCTGTGAATTAAGGCATCAACCAATTTGTTCTCGTATCACAACATTATTACACACAACACACACAATATATTGGACAACTCCACTCACCCACTCCATGACGTTCTAGTCAGTCACAGGAGACTGATTCCACCCAGATACACCACTGAACCACACAGGAAGTCATTCTTGCTGTGTCCATCAGACTATTTAACCCTTTCATGCATGACTTATGAGAACCTTAATGGTTCAAAACACAGTAATGTCCTGTCACAGGGCGAACTTTCATTGATTGCCATTCCAACATTTATTTTGATGTAAAGTAGCTCCTTGTTTTGGAGAATCCCTTATGGTCCAACTAAAGCAAAAATTAATTTAAAAATAAAACTGTGGGTCAAATTTTCTCTAAAATGTCCCATCAGAGAGATTTTGAATATCGTTTTTTGACCCTAATCAATTTATTTTTCGTGAGTGTTTTTATTCCTCTTTAGGCATAAAAAAAACAAACAAAAACAAAACAATGCGATCGAAAAAAAATTTATGAACCTATTTTTCAAGGAGCTGCAAAAATACAAAAATATCCACTCAGCTGGACATCATGTATTTAATTTTTGAAGCAAAGAAATGTGTATTTACTGATACACTGTGTTAAAACTATGAAATAATTTTTTTTAATGCTGCTAATCTGGTGTTTTGTCACATTTTAACATACTGTAATATTAGCTATTACTCACTTTATGGAGATAATATGCTAAAAAAAAAAAACTTTTTGTTTAGGAAAAATGGTTAATTACAGTCTATTAACGATAACAAGCAATTGATTTACACTCAGACATGTTAGTGCAGATCAGGTTTATCAAAAACAGCAAAGTTACAGTAATGGTATGAATGTCAGTGTATGGGATGATGCATAAGTGTCCACTGTGTTGGCTGATATGGAACTAAAACAACAAAACCCATGAATATACAAGAGAACAGCTGGAGAAGAACTGTCCACTGGAGTGACCACTGTGCATGAAAGGGTTAACTCCACCTTATAACCACATAATTATAATCACACACAATGATATTTTGCATATTATGTATATTTCTTTTATTATCATATTGATAATATATTGTGTAGTACATGTAATACCAGTTGCTTTGTGTCTGAATAGAGTGTTTTAGTGTGTGTGTGTATATATGTAAAGCTTTATATATGTATATATATTTGTATATTTTTCATTTTCTGTTGTATTGATAATTTCTTTCATGTTACTTTATTATACTTGATTGGAGCGACTGTAACACCCAATAATTTCCCCTTTCCTGGAGAATTCTACAAGTCAGTCTCAAGTTAAGTAAATTATTTCAGGAGCATGACTTTTACACTCAGAACCACTTCAAATACTTGATTCTAAAACCTGTTCCATTTAAAACATTTATCTCTGATTCAAACCTGTTTTAAACTGGATTGGAACCAATTTCAACCAGTAAAACTAATTTCAAATAAATGTAAAGCAAGTTAAGGACACTTCAGAGCAATTAATCGAACTATCTATTGACTTATGCTGATAGGAAGCTAAACGATAGACTGTTTTGTGGAGAAGGGGTGGGGTTAAATAAGTTATACTTCCTCCCACTCCTTTTCAAGTGTGCAAATGAATTCATACTTTGTTTTTATATATATATGTATAAGTTTTTGTTTGTTTTGTTTTCTTATAATCTGTTTCATTTGTAAAGACTAAGTAGGATTACTTTGTTTTGTTGCATATTTGAAATAAACTAAACAAACAAACGAACTAACTAACGAACTAACTAACTAACTCAAACCTATGGGTTAAACTCCTCTGAATGGACAGAAATTTCAGTTAAGGACCTCACAGTAAACTTGGTTCTGACTCTCACTAACACCTGGGGTTGTTCTTTGTACCATTTCATACAGTTTCCAGAAACCAAAGATTATGTTTCTCAATGACAAATAAGAACAAACTTAATATTTTAACAGCTCTGCAGGGTCTTTATAGTCCGAGGCTCAGATAAAAGATCAAGCTGTAGAGAAGATCACAGTCTTAAGGCCCTAATTTCCATCGTAGTCAAACATCTGTACGCTTCGCCTCAAAGGTTTCTTGACCCAGATTTTGACAGCTTGTCTGGAAACTTAAACCCACATCTTCTGGCCACAAACCTGTCTGTTCTTGAATGGAGCACTGACCATACCCTTGGAGCACTGTGCTCCTGTGGTTCACGTTATATTGTGGGTTTGGGTAGTCCTGTTAAAAATCAGGTGCAGGACATTCAGTGTGTTTTCAGGGTTGTTTTTTTTTTTTTTACTCTGCCCAGCTGTACAGTTCTAACATGTCATTCAAGGGTTTTTTTTGTTTTTTTTAAATAAACAATAAATGCACTAAAACAGGGCTGGAGTCTTATGCTAACTCAGGAATCCTGCAAAATATCACTTAATATTTCCTGTTCATACATAATTTCCAGTTTTAAAGATGTGGTAGTGTTTGGTTAAGCTCAAATATCTGTGCAGAAGATGTTTTTGCAGAAGTTTATACTCGAGTATAGAATATGCCCACATGAAGCTAAAAATTTGTAATGTTGTTTCAAAACTGGACGTAGCCCTCGTTCTGTACAAGTCCTGCTTTCACATACTAATAAAACGCAGTCATCTGTAACATAGAGCTGAATAAGCTCCCACCTACAGCGCAGCCATCAGGATCCGCATTTTGACTTCCCCAAAAATATGCAAAGAAACTGTAATTTAGGAAACAGAAAAAACATTCCAACCAAGGGAAATTGGCCTTAAAGTTGACATTCTACTGAAAAATGATCAGTTTGGTTTGCTCACAGTGTGATCACAACAAAACGACTGTTTTCTCTTCCTGTAACATGGAAATGTGGGCGCTGCTGTATAGGATTTACCACAGAGGAAGAACACTGGCTTGGCTCGACAGATGCTCATGGAGGAGATGAAAACCTGAGATAAGTCTGTGGGATCTGTTAATTACCTGCTCAGTTTGCTTTTTTCATAAATTACATAACATGATTTGACCACCTCCCTACCACCTCAAACATTATAATTAAAGCTTGTCTAACTCCATAAGTCGCAAATAAGTAGTTTAAATCTCACCCAACTGGAATCATTTGCATTGAATTTGATGCGTATTGACTAGTGTGGCTGTATATTTGAAGTTACCCCTTTTGGAGATCAATAAAGTATATCTTATCTTAGGAATTATAAATAAAAGGATAACAACATGTGCTGCTAACTTGGGCCCGTCTACACAGGGATGAGCTTAAGAGTATTTGCAAAAAAAATGTATTGTATGAGTGTTTCATCCACATGGAACCTGCATTTTAGGAGCTTGATTATGCAAATTTTTGAAACTGGGTTCCAGACTGAACAAATCTCAAAACAAATCCCTTACATTTCCATGTTTACACCCCATATACATCTTTTCTTAAATGATGATGTCATAGCCCCACATCTCCCTTAACCAGCATAGACATTCATATTCACCACCATCTTCTTCTTGTGTTTGTTTATGTCACAGGAGTTGTATATGCATTCTCCATATGTTTTTACAGGCCTGGCATATAGGGATGGGAATTGATAAGAATTAAACTATTCCAAGTCCATTATCGATTTTGCTTATCGATCCAATTCCTTATCAATTTTCATTGAGTGAGGGAATAAAAGAGTACAAATGGGTTTGTTTGCATTAAGTGTCTTTTATATTCCCATCTCTGCACAGAAAATATAACATATACAGTATGCACAAATAATAATAACAGATGACACTGGGCCCGGTTCGGGGGCGTCACACCACATGACCGTACAAAGTGAAAGTGAAACTTAAGATGCTTTACTAAATCCTCTATGTTTCCCACTGTTGTGCACCTCATTTTCCTTTTCCGTACCTTCAGAAACTTTTGAGGGGGCAGGACGTTTGTTGCCCCCCCCCCCCCAGAACCAGGCCTGGATGATGCCCAGGTATTTGCTCTGCCACTAGATTCACAAGCGTTAACAAACATATTCCTGCTAATGAATTGCATGCTGCCACTGGAAAAAATCAAAATCTTACCAAGTGTATTTTTCTCATCTGTAGTCAAAATATCTCATCTTACTTAAAATAAGACATAATCACCTAAAGAGTAACTTTTCAGTGAGATATAAGAATGTATTTTTAGACAATAGATCTTGAAAATCTTATTTCAAGAAATCTTACCAAGATAATTTTCACTTGTTCCATTGGCAGATTTTTTTTTTTTTTTTGCCTGAATTAGGCAAAAAAAAAAAAAAGGAAAAAAAATTGTGAATTAAGTGTTATTTTAAGAGTGATGAGATATTTTGAAAAACTCACTTGGTAAGATTTGGATTTTTTCAGTAATGTGTGGACAAATGTTTTAGCATATTCAAGGGATTTCCCCCTTCGAAGAAATGGAAGCTTTGCAAGTGTTACAAGTGGCCCTGGTGTCATCTTTTTGCATGAACTATAGTCATACCTTGGAGTGTTTCTGCCTCGACACCATGTTGGCTATGTTCTAAACCAAGGCAACGCAGCGTACGCGTGACATCATCACACATGTGCAACGAAGGCGGAATCGATAAACAGAATCATTAAGCAGACAGGCAAACGATTCCAAGGAATTGATTGATCGATTCCCATCCCTACTGGCCTATGTACTTGAGCATTTTAAATGGGTTTACAGGGTGGGGAAGCAAAATTTACAATGAACATTTAGTTGTTTTTTCTCAGCAGGCACTACGTCAATTGTTTTGAAACCAAACATATATTGATGTCATAATCATACCTAACACTACATACCTTTTCAGAAACTTTTGCCCATATGAGTAATCAGGAAAGCAAACGTCAAAGAGTGTGTGATTTGCTGAATGCACTCGTCACACCAAAGGAGATTTCAAAAATAGTTGGAGTGTCCATAAAGACGGTTTATAATGTAAAGAAGAGAATGACTATGAGCAAAATTATTACGAGAAAGTCTGGAAGATACTATTAAAGAAGAATGGGAGAAGTTGTCACCCCAATATTTGAGGAACACTTGCGCAAGTTTCAGGAAGCGTGCGAAGGCAGTTATAGAGAAAGAAGGAGGACACATAGAATAAAAACATTTTCTATTATGTCAATTTTCTTGTGTCAAATAAATTCTCATGACTTTCAATAAACTAAGTGGTCAAACACTGTCTTTCAATCCCTGCCTCAAAATATTGTAAATTTTGCTTCCCCACCCTGTAAGTGGACACTCATTTCTCAAAAAGATGCTGTGTTTTATGGAAACATTTTTAAAATGAAAAGGAAAGTAGTTTCAGGTTCTCATTTCTGGTTTGAAGTTCTGTTCTGGGGACAGTGAAAGTTCAGGGATTATCAACAGTACTACAGGAGTCCTAAGGCTGTCATATGTTCCCATGACTCTGCTGTATTTGACTAACGAAGCTGACTAATTACTGGATTTGTCTTGCAAAGAAATGGAAAGAATAGTCAAAGCTTATTATTGAACAGTCCAATCTGACATGACTGATGATATTCTGGGATAGCAGCTGCCAGAGATCTGATAAGATGAGAAATGTTTCTTTACCCTTTTCACCTTTGTTCATCATTTCCAAGAGCAGTTCAGTGTTTGTAGCTTTTTCAGCCACATAGATTTTGCCCTCAGGTGACTCTAAATCACATACTCCACCACAAGCATCACTTATTATTGTAGATGGAAGAAGTTGAGCTAATGTTCAATGCATTTCTGATCTATCTTTGAAACAGCAAAACAATGTAACAGAACATTTTCCTGTTAAATATTGTGAGGTAATAAAGAACAGAAAAGCTGCAGTAAAACACAATCACTTTCCGTCTGGGTCTCCAAAGGTCGCAGCAGATTTTAACTTGAAAGAAAATAAAGCGAGGTAAGTCTGAAATGTTTGAGCCTTTCGTTCTAGTAGCTCTCTTCATAATAAACGGGCTACCACACACTCCCACTTCCATCTGCCTGTCTAAGTGCACTTTGAGGGTCGAGGCCTTATTATCCCTTGTGAGAAACGTGCGATCAGAGAGTCATCTGTACAAACAAGCTCCTGGCAAACCTCACAGAGGGAGAACGCAAAGAAATGGCCTCTGGGTAACGTAAGAGAGCCGGCAGTCGATGGTTTGTTGCAGGAGATGTGTGCTGACAGTTATGTTGTCAAGAACGATACGGCTGATTGTCACCATATGTGCTTTTTTGCATCCTATGTATCATGTGATGGGGCACGCATGCACCAGAAAGGCAACAATTATTGCCAAATACGTGTTTTGGTAATGGTAGCGGAAATTAGTACACTTCCTGTCAGCTTACGAGGCCTGAAATACTTCTGTTCAGGACTTCCTTGTGTTATAGAGAGGAAGAACAATTGGGAAATGCTCAAACTAAACAGAGTGGTGTGATTTTACAAAAAGTGACGTGCAGCTTTATGGGCTTTATGGACTTGACATATGAAGTGGAAATAGGTTCCAAGCCTCAGTAAACTCTCCTTCCTGAACAAAAATATATTATGTGACAATGAAAGTCCTGATTTCCACTTGTGAAAGTACACAGACCTGCAGCGAAGGCTCAGGTTTAGTGTTCAGGTCCCTACATTATTTATCTAAAATTACTTTTGTCACATTCTCCCCTTGTGGCATAATATACAGCAGAATTTACATGTACGACTTCATCTTCCATGTCTCTATTAATAAAACATATCCTGAAATGCAATAATTATGTTACATTTATAATAATAATAATAATAATACTATTGCTACTACTACTACTACTACTACTACTACTACTACTACTACTACTAATAGATTCTATTTGTAACACACATGACATCTGTGAATGAATTTATTGTTGTTGTTTCCATGTAACATGAACCAAAGTCAAAGTGAAAATGGAACCTTATTAAATTTTTTTTTTTTTTGGTAAGAAATGACTCCACATTGAATGTTTCAATGATAACGCTTTTATTAATTAGCCTATTAATCGAAATATATATTTTGGGAACTGGCCTGTCCTGGTAAAATATGAACTATTCTAATTCTGTATTCCATATTATTTACTGTATATGATACACTCATAAGCACTAGTGCACCTTTTTAGCTTTGTTACTTGTGTATATTTCAGCTTTCATCTACTTTTTGTGGGTTGAAAGAGGTAAACGTGCAAACTTTTCTGTTCAAAAAATGCTAAAGTGACCATGAGCCAAAGTCACACTGAAACTGCCTTTAAAACAGCAGAAATGAGTCAGAGTCATGTTGTGTCACCTGACCTGACAGCCACCTGATGTGCATGCTGATTCCCTGAACTGATGTATGATGTTGTGTTCCATAACAGCTGCAAAATGTGACCTTGCAAAACAATGTAATTCAATAATAAATGCTTTTGGAACACATGGGGTTCAGGTTTCAGAATGCTAAATGAGGAAAATGACTTGTAAATCAAACAAATTACTTGCTTAATGACATTTATGAAAGAATAGGGGGAAAAAACTATATACAGAATAAAACGAACATGAGACAAGTCACCATCCAGCAATGTTTTTTGTCATGCTTTGAAGAACAACACAAACCAAAACACATGATCACAACTGCAGGAGATACCAGAGATTAAATTATCATAAAAACACTGCATAAAGGTGTGTTTTAAGATGTAAGTTTAGTGTCTAGAGGATGAAAGGCACTGTCTCCTTTAGTTTCAGTTTGGACTTTGGTATCTACAACCAGTGTTGGGAGTAACGCATTACAAAAGTAATGCATTACAGTAACAGATTACTTTTTGCTGTAATGCAGTAGTGTAAGGCATTACTAATCAATTTTCAGTAATATTTACCTCCGCCAAGGCGTTGGTTTGTCTGTGTGCAAGATAACTCAAAAAGTTATGGACGGATTTGGATGAAAATTTCAGGAAATGTTGATACTGGCACAAGGAACAAATGATTAAATTTTGGTGGTGATTGGGGGGGGGGGGGGGGGGGGGGGGGGGCTCTGATCTGCCTTGGCGGAGGTCTGCGCTGTCTTTTCTAGAAAAGCACTCGTAGAGCGCAGACCTCCGCCAAGGCAGATCAGTGCCCCCCCCCCCCCCCCCCCGATCACCACCAAAATTTAATCATTTGTTCCTTGTGCCAGTATCAACATATCCTGAAATTTTCATCCAAATCTGGGGCACTGATCTGCCTTGGTGGACGTCTGTGCTCTCCGAGTGCTTCTAGTTTATTTTTTGGCCATAATTTAATTACTCAAATGAAAACAAACTATTTCCTGTTGGTGTTCAGCCAATGGGTGAAGACGGCAGAAGACAGTACACTGACCACATGGACGTATGCTCATTATTAACCCTAACCCTGCTTTAAGAAGCTAGTTAGCATTAGCATGATTCCTGTGATCAGCAATGACAAGGTAAGCTAACGTTTCTATGACTAGTTTGAATTCTTCATCAATTGCAGTTTTATCCACCAGCATCCTCGATGCTGCGCCCCCTGTTTGAACATGTAAAATGTTGAACAGCCCACACACACACTCACCCGATCACCACCAAAATTTAATCATCTGTTCCTTGTGCCAGTATCAACATTTCCTGAAAATTTCATCAAAATCTGTCCATAACTTTTTGAGTTATCGTGCTAACAAACAAACAAACAAACTGACAAACCCCGATGAAAACATATCCTCTTTGGCGGAGGTAAAAATACAAGCGTTCCTGCTGGGATTCGAACATTGTAGACTGTAGCGTTTCTTACTGACCTATCTGTCCACATGTTCTTCAGGGCACAAATTTATGCTCCTATCTCTTGTATTGGTGGTGGTGGGGGTTCTGCTGCACATGCACCATTTATGTTGAGTGTCCGTATATAGCTCAAAAGTAATACAGGAGTCATGTAACTCATTACAATTCTGAGATGGTAATAATATAAGGTAAGAGATTACTTTTAAATAACAGTAGCAAATAATCTGTAATGTATTACAGTTTGGAAGTTACTTGCATAACACTGCTAATTACTCAACAGTTTGTACTCATAAACTGTTGCTTTGGTGTAAAACTGTTGTTCTTTTGTTATTTAATGAGATGAATACACAGCACACTCCAAATATATGGTGGTGAAACTTATTGAACCCTCAAGGTGGGGACAATTATCTTTCACTTCAGGAATGAGGCCTCACTAATCAACTGTACAGCTATTACCAAAGTGACTGGGGTTTAAAAAATATTCCCTAAGAGTCCCAATGAGACAGCTGGAAGCTATTGTAAGTGCTTGGGAGGTCACAAAGAAACGACAACCTGTGTGTGCTCTGTGTATAATTGTTTTATTCTGAAACAACCTTGGAGTTAGTGTGAGCACACCCTGGAGATGGACGGGGGGTCAGAGAAAGCAATTAGAAGGCACTTGTTTTTGCTGGCAAGTGTAGGAGACCTTGGAGGCAACACATATGACACCATTGTAATACCACCCCGTGACGGAAAGCATGGACTTAACTGGCACTGTGGAAAAAAAACACGGTGACCTCGGAGAATGCCTGGTTTTTAGTCGAAACACCCCCTCAATTTCATTTCACACTACATTAGTAATCTAATTACGTGGTGAAAGGTTACACCGGCCGGGGTCCTCGGGTGTTGAGACAGTGCTGAAGTTTGTTGAAAGACCCAGTGAAAGCACAGCGTGGTCGCTCCACGGCTCCGCTACTGTTGGAGGTTTGGGTGAACCCCGGCGCTCCACCTCGGCCGCCCTGCCAGCCTCTGCCGGTGCTGCTGCCTGTAAACCGAGACCTCCCCTCATAAACGGCAGCAGCTGAGCCGCAGCCATGAGCTGTCAGGGCGCATTAAGTGTGAGCGCTGTGTACTGGACACACATGCAGGTTCACGAGGAGGCACCGCACGATGAAATCTAATCAAGATGAAATATCTCACAGGCCATACATGCTTGTTCTCTGTCTGACAAGATATTTCTTCTCTCCAGGTGGTTTTATGTTAGAGCAGAGGTTCTTCTTTTCACTGGTGTCTTCTCTGGAAACTTTTCTTCTAATTGAAGATGCAGCATGTTTGGTAGTTGTGATATATTCACTGTGATGATGATTCTACAGTCATTATCTACTGATGGGGCTGCATGTGATTTGAAAGTGTTTTATTTCTTAACAAATAATCCACACTGACAAGATTCGAGTTGTACTTGTTTGATGATGTTGCACTTCTGCTGAAAACTACTTTTGAATCATATTTTAAGTGGAAAAATGTGTTTTTGTTTAGTAGAAGCAGATTCGATTAACCCATAAAGACCCAGTGCTACTTTTGTGGCAGTTCCCAAATGAATTTTTCCTCTATATTTAACCTTCCTTGAGTGATTTGTCACCATTTATTATAATATTGTAACGTGAGGGTTTGTTGGTGGTTAATGGTTTAGTCTTTATAAAATGAGACAGCAGGATGGAGACAGATTTCTTCTTAAACAGTGCTTTACTTTTCACACATGGCAGCTACCACCACAACACTTCCTGACACATATCCTCACATGACTGAACTAACCAATCAGGAGCTAGCAGTACTTAGATTGGTAAATGTAAGTGATTTAGAAAAGGCAGATTCAATAGATTATCTTTGCTGCTTGTATGCTACAAATGAGAATATTTAAATGTGTAAAAATGTAAATAATAATTCTGCAAACATAAATGTTAGTTAAATTGGGTAAACACTGTCAATATATTTTTAACAAATGCATGAATTAACTTCTTCCCTGTAATATGAATTTGCTTCACTGTTAAACCTTACATTTCTTCAACATAAATCACCTTAACTTCTGAGCCACACACTACTATTCCTTGTATATTTTTGTGTTTTTTCAGTGTAAATCATGTATTTTCCTATATTTAATTTACTGATCATGTAGATGTTCATAAAAGCTCAGATTAAAGTTGATCGTTATAATATCAGAAACAGAGAAAACTGAAGAAGAAGAAGTGACTTTTTCAGTAAAATAAATCATGTACCCCCAGGGGTACTTGAATTTTTATTTATTTATTTATTTAAAATATGTTAAATAAGTCATCCTGTACCAAATAAAAAAAAATAATGAGAATTAATGCTGAAATATAAAACACTATAAATACATTCATATAATAGGTTTGTTGTCAATCATCTTGTTTAAGCTTTGGTAACATGTTAAGAATATTTCTATTTATATTTTTCATAATAAGTTTATTTGAGTAGATAAGTAATTATTTTTTGTTGATGAAAGGTTCATTTATTAATTAATGACCAATTTATTTATTTCTCTTATCAATGAAAGAGGGCACTTTTCAGTTTATATTTTGCACACAAAATTTACTTTAAAAAAAGTGTTTGTTTTTTTTAATATTACAGTTAAATCTATGTGAAAAACATAAATCTGTACAGACATACATCCCAACTCAACCTACATTTACAAAATACATGAAAATATCACTACAAACCATAATCCCCCCTCCAGTTTTACTACTTTTTTCTTGTCTTTGAGAAGTGATTTTTTTTTTTTTTTTGTAGTGAGTCTGAGTGGTGAAAAGATCAGGCCCACACACTCGCCCACACATCCTCCTCAAAAACAGGCCCCTCCATTCACTCACCCACCCTGAGGGAGTAAAATTAGAAAGACCCTTCAACCCTGATATGAACCTTGGGAACGCCGTCTGCCCTCAACCCCAGCTGCCCTCCCCTTGAAATTAATTAAGTGTAATTTCACCTACATAATGGGGAACTTTACATTCAGCACAATGACCGCAAATAGCAAAGCATTTACCATTTGTTCATACATTACTGTGTGCTTTGCAAAGAACAGAGCAGTATTTAATCTATAACCTCCTGAAATCTACCACTCTTCTCCCAGCAGCTCCTTTATAATGTTATTTACTGTTAGATTATTACAGCTACTTTCTCACAGACTTCCTTAAATATTATATTCAGGGGAGGGAAGCTCTCTTTGTGTTTGCAAACTGTGTGGAATTCCGAAAAAGTCAGGACATTACCTACTGAGGCGGGCTATTGTCTGAGAGCGAGGTTTGTGTTGGACTCGCTCCACATCACCTCATGTTTGAGATTACAGACAAGCCACCCAGAAGGAATTTTTTAATAAATTTGTTCAGCATTATACAATAGAGATTTTTTTTTTTGTATTATATTTGCCTGTTTGGTGGCTGTAGAGAGTTGAAACTGCCATTTTTTGTACTGTTTTAATCCATTTTTAGCAGCATTTTTAAATAACATTGGTACATCTACCTATTATTCCTATGATTCCACCACATATCAGACGTCTGTGGTTACTTTTTTGATTGATTGATTGATGTATTTATTTTGAATATGAATGTCAAAACCCTTTCCGCTCCTTTTTGAGCAGTACATATTGAATTTATTTTGTTATTGCTAGTGTACATGGCAATTGGTATTGTGTCTTGATCACCTTGGTTTATGAATGTATTTACTCTGCCATTAATTCCTTGTACACAAAAGATGTCAGATTTTTTTTTTCTTCTGCTCAAAACAAATAAATAAATGATTTTGGAAAAAAAAAAAAACAGAAGAAAAATAAATAAACAAAAATAAGACATGTAATACATATTCCAAGAGGAGTGAAAAGAAGATAACTTATAAACTCCCACCCCTTCTTTTTAAATAATTAATAACTATAATAAGCTTCCCAGTCTAAAAATATCTATACTCTAATGCCTGATACTTATTGCTTTTAAGATGACACTTTTCCTACTTCTCCTCAAGCGTTTATTTGAGGATCTGAATATTTCTTCACCACACCAAGCGCTCACACTGCAAAAATCCAAATCTTACCAAGTGTATTTTCTCATTTCTAGCCAAAACATCTCATCACACTTAAAATAAGACATAATCACATAAAGAGTAACTTTTCAGTGAGATATAAGAGCTTATTTTTAGACAATTGATCTTGAAAATCGTATTTCAAGAAAACTTACCAAGATAATTTTCTTCTTCTTGTTCCACTGGCAGATTTTTATGCTTAATTCAAGATTTTTTTGCTTAACCCTGCAACACCAAACGTATTTAATGCATGAGTTTTGAAGCCCTCCACATCAGGGGTGTCCAATCCTGGTCCTTGAGAGCTACTATCCTAAATGTTTTAGATGTATCCCTCTTCCAACACACCTGATTCAAAGGATAAGCCTGTCATCAAGCTCTGCAGAAGCCTTGTAATGACCGTCAGGTGTCCTGGAAGAGGGAAACATCTAAAACATGCAGGACAGTAGCTCTCGAGGACCTGGATTACGCACCCCTGCTCTACATGATCAGTGTGATTTTTTTTTTTTCATGAAAAACCTGATGTATACAATTAGATACATGCAATACATGGATAATCCACCAGGGGGGAGGAATTTGTTCACCAGAGGCCTTTCCAGTGACACTACAAGACTGTCATTAATGAGGAAGGAGGCAGAACTTTCCCAATTTTGAAAAGGAATTACCAATTTGTTAGACATGTTTGTGTTATATGTTTTTGTTTGTTCAAAAATAATAATATTTGAGCATTGAGACCCAATGTATCAAATATGATACAAAATTGTAACTCATGCATGGAAATTATTTGAAAAAAAAAAAAAATTGACGTTGTTCAGAAGAACCAATAAAGGCTCCAGTTTCAAAGAACTGGAATTTTCTATCAATGATTTAATGGTTCAGGCTTTACAGGGTTAATTCAAGATTTTTTTTTGCTTAATTCAAGCAAAAAATCCGCCAGTGGAACAAGTGAAAATTATCTTGGTGAAATTTCTTGAAATAAGATTTTCACGATCTATTGTCTAAAAATAATTTCTTATATCTCACTTTCATACTATGACTACAAATGAGAAAAATACACTTGATAAGATTTAGATTTTTTCCAGTGAACCAGTTCGACACCCTTGACTGTTAATATTTTCAGTGTAGTTTTTGCGCTTTGCAAATTCATCCTGTGGGCCAGATTGGAACCTCGTGGAACAGTTTTGGTCCCTGGACTGCATGTTTGACACCCATGCCCTAAGGCTTTGGTGACGCCAATAGACTGGAGTCTATCGTCTTTAGGCTGAAATTAGCACAGATACAGCCTTCTGAATAGACTCCTGTGTCGACCTTTTCCCTCCTTGCACTCATTTAACCTGTTTTTTCTCTTTTTTATACAGTAATTTGTTGCTTCACATCAGTCTCCATTTAGTTTATTTTTGTTTCTCATGGGATCATGTGTGGTAGTGCATTGTTCCCATGGCACGATAGCCTTAATAATATCCTCTAGTGTGTGATACACCATTATTTTTTAAAATCTTCATGTGGAGTGTGTAGCATGTGTGTGAATGTTTGAGATTAGAAAGACGAACGTGTGTGAAATTTCTCCTTATGTGCAGCCCGATTTCAAAGTGAGTTCAGATCTTAAAACCCCCGTAGCCTGAGCTCAGCTTCAGCTAAACTGACCTTTCATGACTGCGAGAAACTATGAAGGCATTGCTGTATTTTTTTATATTTTTTTTTATCAGACTTCCCTCTTTGCTGTATGACTGTTCCAGTTAGCGAAACAGTCGAGATAGTAATTAATGTTAAATCAGTTCATCCAGAGCAGACTGAAGGCTGTGGTGTGTTTTCAGAGTAAAAACAGTGCCCTCTTTATTTCTGCCCTGCTGTCTTTCACTTTAGTCTCTTTCTTTCCCGCTCAAAGTGGATAAAAATGTGATTAAGGTTTTTGGTGTATGTGTGTGGCCTGCAGAGCTCAACTGCTGCATACCTGCAGGCTGCACGCAGGTACTCTTAAATCTTCACCCTAACATCTACCTTCTGTCAAAACAACTTAGAATGTGTGTGTCACGTGAATCGGACTGACTCTGTTAAGTGATTTTGTGGGTTTCTGGATGTGTTTGAGGAACCAGATGGGTTTACATGTCTTCTGTAAGGAGATCGCTCGAGATTAAATTCTTATTTACTCGTCGACTGCTGTGTAAAGCGAACATTTTTCTGGATATGGGTAGGAAGAGGCGGGAAAAAAAACCCAATATGCTCTTCCTCTTTATTGTCACCAAACGTGTTGCATTAGCTCTCGCCGCAGAATGCTCTTCCTAAACATTCGAATGCACGCCATGAACAGGCAGCAGCCAGAAACGAACACTGTCACACCCCAAAAAAACAAAAAAAAAAACATTCCTAGCGGGTTTATGCCATCGTCGTTTCGGTTACACGGCATGAACAATGCCTGAAAGAAAACCCACAGCAGCCAGCAATTTGTTTCGCATAATTCTGCCAGTATCTCACCATGGAGGGTTGAGGACAAGAGGTAAATCAGAAAAAAAAGCCCGCAGACGTACAAGGAATCAAATGGCCCACATGGTAATGCTCGCTGTTAGCTGTCAACAAGATATGAAACTGTACACCTCATGAACTCGCTGTTCCTCCAAAGAGGTCCATTTGGTGCCCCTGCTACCGTATCCCGTTGCCACCGCCGGGAATTCACCTCAACATAATTCAGCGGACCCTTACCTTGATGCGGTCGCTGAGCTGGAGGTGGAGAGCGGTACTCAAGCAGACAGTGAGAATAGGGTTTCCATCAGCTGCAAACCACCTGTCCAGACCAGGGAGATCACAAAGACGGACTGTGGACTCAGAGTACCTGTTTAGAATGAACCGCTTTTAGTGACTGACATATTACAGCTAAGGGAGGAAAACATTTGCAAACCCTAAATTATGGAGCTTTCATGTTAAGTTTACATCGGGGCTGTTTACCCAAATGTCAATAGTTTTATGCATCTGATGAACGACAGTCACGCCACATGTTCCGTGTGTAACTATACCGACCGTAAAGTAAAACATGTCAAAACGCCTCATTTTCTGAGCCTCTTCTGGGGTAAAAAGCCCTCTGTTTGGACTGAAGGCAAAACCACAAATCTATCTTATTTTAATAACAGTGTGAACAGCACAAATCACATGGAATAATGTTGTTCTTATTTTTTACTTGGGTCACTACAGGTCTCATGTTTTTTCCAATCCAACCTTGGTCTGAACAGTCCTGATGAAATTCATGCAACTTTTACATCTTTATTTGTTGGTAGGAGTCTCTCAGTGAACCCATAAAGACCCAGTGCTACTTTTGTGACAGTTCTCAAATGAATTTTTCCCTCTATTTAACCTTTCTTAAGTGATGTATCACCATTTATTATAATATCATCCTCTGTATTTTGCTTTTTTTTGTGTAAATCATGTATTTTCCCATATTTAATTTACTGATCATATAGATGTTTATTAAAACTCACAGTAAATTCAAAGGTTATTAGATCAGAAACAAAAAAACACTGAAGAAAAAGTGACTTTTTCTGCAAAGATATCAATAATTGAATGGAAAAACATGTCAAGATCAGATTAAAATTGATTGTTATAATATCAGAAACAGCAAAACTGAAGAAAAAGTGACTTATTCAGTAAAATATAATGATAACTGAACACAATCCAAGTGTCTCCATCCACTGTCATTTATGAAATTCCATGTGTTTTACTGGTGAATCAATGTTGTAGAAGATGACGGTGTTTCCACATTTGCGACGGAGCCTCTGAACGTCCAAATGGGTCATATCTGATGACCATGAAAAGATGACAAACTGTGTTTTACACCAATTATTTACATGTATTGATACGGTTAGTGGATCAACAGGTATTAAGCAGTTTAGATCAGTAGATGGTTTTGGTCATCAGTGGATGTTTAGGTCTTTATGGGTTAATACAGATGTAAAAAACACTTTATGAAGTGGAAGGACATTCAAAAACTTAGAATAGTTCTCTTCCCAAACCCTCCATTCCTGATAAATCCACATTTACACACCTGTACATTGGTCGTGTTCTCATGTGCATTAAATGAGGACTAAGAGGCGCAAAATGACACACAAAAGTGCTTTAAATCTGGCGTTCTATTCCTACGCATCCCATAAGATCACGTTATGTCCAGAAATTGTCTCTTTTTCTTGATCATTTTCTTTATTTTCATCTTTGCCTCCATGTTTACTTCAATACAACAGACTTGTCTTTTTTCTCTTTTTCCTACTTTTGTACATGCAGGTCAGTTCAAGGCTGTGACCAGGTCATGTTGGAATCTTACATTGACCACATTACAACAATAATGTGAACTGGGACAAAAATATCCGATATGAGCTATAAATCTAAATTGAGCACTAAATCCTGCGGTGTGAAAGAGGCTTTAGTCAATTGTTGTGGTTTTGCAGAACATTTATTGTATGGTCAGTTTCCCAAAGACTGTTTTTCCATCGGTAGGAAACTATTTTTATCAAAAAAAAAAAAAAAAAAAAAAAAAAACTTCCTGTTCCCTACCTGCCCAGTATAAAACAGTCACAGAAAAGTCAAAACATGACGTAGGTGTATTTCTTTCGGAGTTTGTTGACATTATGGACTTAGAGTACCTGGACGGTACACAAAAACAATAAACTCTACAGCTGCATTGATTGCAGTTCTTCTTGAAAGCTGAACGGTTAAACTGACTTGGGTTGCAGCGTCTGTCAATGCATTCATCTGTATGTGAGGGTAGAGGAAGTCAGAAGTGTATGTTTGTGAGAACTGAGAAGCACAAGTTAAAACCGACTCATATTACCTACATAGAGTCTGCAGGACTAAATAGCAAATGGAAAAGGCTCTGTTTTTATTTTTGCTGCTAATCAGTGCAGAGGATAAGCCCTATCTTTGAATTCCAAGTGCAACAGGAAGACCTGATTAAGTTTCAAAGGAAGTTAGTGGAACTCTGTGGTCACCAAACCAATCTGAGGCGGTCAGCTTTGACCATAAACTGAACCTGTTCAGGAGAGTTCAATGAACCACATCTCGTGCATTAAAATAGTGATATTCATTGTGTATCGGTTGCTGAGGTTGAATAATATTTAAAATGCGTATAAGAATAAGAGCGGTGCATAGATCTGTCATTTTATTGGCAGACTAACTAAATATATTCTCCTGCATTTGTCAGCTAATGTTTTCCTTTGACATAATAAAGGCTTAAATTCATATTTTCAGGTGGCATGTGGTGTGCAGTTATTCTACTCAATTACAGTATGAACTGGCTTCAAATATACATGTGGGTCCACCCAATACAAACAACGTCACACCAACCAGCCCATTAAGGAAACCACATGCCATAGGAAATGGTGTTTCACTGTATATAGGAGCAAAGCTTTCTTATCCAAACTATTAATCAAACACTGCGACTGCACAGCATCAGGAAAGTACAGAAGGCACAAGGCAGTGTTTATATGACGGACATTAGTAGAATATTACCTTAAGAAAATACAGCCTTTTCCACTTTTATGTTTGTTTTTTTTTTGTTTTGTTTTTTTACAGTTGGTGGAGATTGTGTGGTGCCGCATGAATATATTTATTGTATTCAGTCCTTTATTTAAACAGGTAGTGTCATCGAGAGAGTGATCATGTGGATTATTATCTCTGTAGTTGTTTATTTATTTTCTAAATATTGTTTAAGCTTCCTTATAGTTTTTAAAGTACTGTAGTTGATGAGTTTTTATGAGGCTGAATCTGTGGCATCTTAGAGTGTGGCATTTACAGCTATATAACCAGAAGATTCTAAGATTCTTTATTGTCAATGCAGTAGATGCACAGAACGTACAGAACATTGAGTATTGCATTTAAAAAAGAGATAAAAATAGAATAAGAATAAATAAATGGTATAAAGAATAAACTATAGCAGAATACGAAGTGTACATGTCAGTTTATTTATAGAAGCAGCAGTAGTTTCAATATAGTAATGGTTATGAGTAGGGATGAGAATCATTACGAATTTAACGATTCCAATTCCATTATCGATATTGCTTATCAATCTGATTCCTTATCGATTCTCATTGGGTGAGGGAATAAAAGAGTACAAACGGGTGTGTTTGCATTAACTGTCTTTTATATTTCCATCTCTGCACAGAAAATATAACATATACAGTATGTACAAATAATAAGAACAGATGATGCCGGGCCCGGTTGTGTGTGTGTGTGTGTGTGTGTGGGGGGGGAGCGTACACTGAAAGTGAAACTAAAGACTCTTTACTAATTCCTGTATTGCCGCATTTCTACTACGTGGAACCGATTTGACTCGGCTTGTCTCCTGTTGTTGTGCACCTCATTTCCTTTCCCTTCTTACCTTCGGAAACTTGTATTTGAGGAGTTATGACGTTTGTTGCCCACACCGGAACCAGAACCGGCCCGGCGTTCACTCTGCCGCTACATTCACAAGCGCCGCTAAATAGCGTATCAAATACGTGACATTCCTGTAAATGATAACATGCTGTGGACAAATGTTTGAGGATATTGGAGGGATTCCACCCTTTTGAAGACATGGAAGCTTTGACAGTGTTCCAAGTAAGTGGACCTGGTGTCGTCTGTTTAGACCGTTTCTGCCTCAACGCCATGTTGGCTACATTCTGACCAAAACAATGCAGCATACATGTGATGTCGTCATGTATGCACAACGAAGGCGGAATCGATAAGCAGAATCGTTAAGCAGGCAGGCAAACCATTCCAAGGAATCGAGCTACTGGGAACCAGTTCTCAAAAAGAACCGGTTCTCTATTCCCATCCCTAGCTATGAGGTCAGAGGTGCACAATGGGACCAAACAGCAGCAGAGTGACAGAGGTGCAGATATGACAGTGTATTATTAAGGTGTTGTTCCACCACATGAATACAGAACAGCTTAAAGGCTTTGAGTCTGCAATCTGTGAACTGTACTGGAGGGAGGAACTACATTCTAATAAAAAAATTTTCTTCATTTATTGTTTTTACGACGGCGGTTTAACCATCAGTTGAACATTTCATGTAGGTGTTGAGTTTGGTTGAGATCTGGTGACTGTGAAGCTCATAACATATGATTAATTTCCTTTTCATTAAACCATTCAGTGATTCTTTGTCCTCTGTGGGCGGAGGTGCTAGATCCAGAAAATGACCACACCCATCAGGTTTTTCCTTTGGTTTTTCACTTGTCTGCACTCCTGTTTTAATATCAATCTATTATTGTTAAAAAAAAAAAAAAAATCAATCATATAACATTTCCTGAAAATGAGACTTTGGTCTTTGTGGTTTATTAGACAGAGGTAGTATACCAACAGAGGAAGCCAGTTGCCTCTGCCTCATTACACTGTTTCCACAGCAGGTCAGAACAGATTCCTCTCTTTATATATATATGTGTGTGTGTGTGTGTGTGTGTGTGTGTGTGTGTGTGTGTGTATGTGTATATATATATATATATATATATATATATATATATATATATATATATATATATATATGTATATATATATATATATACATAATGGCAAGTGGCATCCAGCTTTAAGGTGCATTCTGTTACCTATGAACAAACCGGTCATTGGCTGTAACTGGCTTTTTGCATGATCATGGCAACCATAGGGGAGGGACAAGGGTATATTGGTTGCAGTTTATGACTTCACCACTAGATGACACTAAATGTTGATAAATTATGCATTGAACCTTTAAAGGGGTAATATTTTGCTAAACCCACTTTTATTAGTCTTTGGTTCATTTATTTGTGTATTTGGACCCTAATAGTTCAAAAAGTTTGAATTTGAACCCTCCAGGTGCTACAAAGCTATCTTTATATTCATTCCGGCAAAAATCAAGTGGATTTCTACAACCCGTTTTAATTGCTGCTTAATTTGTTACATCTATAACTAGTTACGTCACGACATTTGCACATATAAGGTCAAGACTTGTGACAAACATTTCTCCAAGTACAACTTAATTGTTTATCAGCACTAGCGGTTGTAGTAAAAACTGAAAATATGTCCAAACTTTGAGCTGATTACCTAAAATGTTCAGTTGTTGGTTGTATTAATGAACACATGTGGCTGAATGGGACAGTAAGCACAGCCAACAACCTGGAGGGGGTGGGGCATGAAGTGGCTCATTTGCATTTAAAGGGCCAGCGCTCAAAACGACCTTTCTGGTGTCATTACTCAGAAGATGGACCTGTGGAGTTGAATTAATGAAGAATTCAGACACAAACAGAGCATTTACAGTTTATGTAGACCACAGGGAAATGTTTTAAAATGTAAGAATCCATTTAAAAAAGCAAAATATCACTCCTTTAAGTCCACCTTTGGGCCTATTGTTAACTTCATGGGCTGTGACGGTACAGACCTGTTGTGTATTTAACTGTTACTAAGGAAGAAGTAAGTTAACCTGTAGTGAAACTGATTTCTATGGTAAAAGAAAGTGAAAAAAAAATCTGTCTCTTTTTTTATGGGTCTGATAAAAAAATCCAAGAAGTTCATTCTCAGTCCATGCTCTCCCCTTCCTCGGAAAATGGTCAAGCAATTTTTTGTGTAATCCTTCTGACAGACGGACAAGTCTGAGTCATCATGGAGTTAAATGTCCCCAACTCAAGTCAAGAAAAATAACTAAACCAAATTCTATGGAGCCTCACATTAACTTAAAAATGTTTTCTGTTATTCATAGTTAATGTAAAAATAAATCTATAATCTTATCATAACTAAACATTAGATTCTGTCAATAACAACTGGGATGTTTGTACCCTGAGGTATTCACTATCATCATGTCAATCAAAAACAGTCATAAGTAATACTGTTGCGTACCTATCTGATGGGCAAATACGACACATTTAAGTAAAACTTAAATAAAACACACGCACTCTTACCGGGAAAAGGGATTTACCTGCACTGAGAGGAAATGAAAGTGTGGGGTTTAGTGGCCACAGTGGGAAAGGAAATGAACACGGAGACGAGTCGCTGACAGCTCAGAGGAGGTGTGTTCAAGCATTAACGCTCTTACATGTGTTTTAATGCGGTCCATCTGTCAGTGTCTTTAATGAAGCTAATTACAGCATCTTGGGCTGAAGCTGCAGACAGAAGGATGGACAACATCCCAGCTGTCAGTGTTCCTGGATACGTATACGCTGGTTTACAGGGATCATGTCGGCATACGTGTACCTGTATGTGCCGCTGCCAAACTGTTGGGATGAGGGGGAATTGGATTTCAAGTGATGGGTGTGTTTCAGCTGAACACCTTTCTTGTCTGCTAGTCTGTCAGATGAAACCATCCTGGCGTGCCAAATGGAGAAAACACTTTACTCTCATTTTTCTCCCAAAGACGTGATTCCTGAGTGGTTTGTGGGGATAATTTCAGAATAGTTTTTCTGCTTTGTCGGCACGAGTAAAATGCTGATTCACAAAACGTCTTTCAAAGTCTTCATTGTCAAAACGGAGAAAGAGGACTCATTTTTCCAGGCACTGCGGGGTTTTTTTTAACCAAAAATGTCCAGACCTAATTACAGAAATGGAAGTATAGTAGATCTTTTGATTCTCTCCATCTGAATGTGCTGTTTCCATGCTTTAATCCACACCCATGACACAAGCACATACTGCAAACATTTAGTTCAAATCCTAGCGTTGTTTACAAACTATCAATGACCGATGGGAAATGAGAAGTCAGTCAGATTTCCTCCCATCTCATTATAATGGAGCTTGGCAGTCATTCTAGTGAGGGACATTTTCACATGCCGTGCATTTAGGAGCCAAAATGACTTCATAACTATCATCATGTCATAATGTAACCTATCAACATCTCAACAGAACCAATAACTGACGTCAGCAGCTAACCAAAGTCAGTCAATTCCAGGTTATGCACTGACAAAATAATTACAAAACAAATATTCAGCGCCATAAGTTTGGAACAATCTGCTTTTATTCTGTGCAGTCAAAACATCAAAACAAGTGTTTTTTGTTTTTTTTTTGTTTTCACAGAAAAGCACGAAGTGTATCCAGAACATTTTACAGGGCTCCAAACCACACAATTACGTTTATAATGTCAGTCGATATATAGACGGGTGACGAAAGGAAAAACCTGATGGGAGCGGTCTCTGTAGGAAGACAACGTCCCCATCCATAGGACATAAGGACTTAGTGGAGGGTTTGATGAGAGTGAAAATGACATAAACCATGTGCTGTGGCCTTCACTCACCAGATCTCAAACCACACCTATGGGAGATTTTGGACCAGTGTGTTTTAACAGAACTCTCCACCACAAACATCAAGACACCAAATCTGGGTCAAACTCAGCAGATGTTAAATTTGCCAACCCAAACCTGTTTGTTTTTTGTTTTTTTTTTTCATATTCAGACTGATTGTTGAAAGTCTGGGCAATGCATAACAAATGAAGTGCAATTCCTACAAATCAGATTCAAACTGTATTTGGATTCAGACTGAAATGCAATTCCGATCAGATGCGTTTCAGTCCAACAAAACCTCATCACCGGCATAAGTACAACCTTACTGATATTATTAACACAACAACACAGGCAGATAGGTTTGTGATGCCTGGATACACAAATCCAGTGTGATAACTCGTACATAGCAGTGTGGACAGCTGTATTTTAAAGATCTGATTTGAGGAAAAGTCAGATTATTCCTGCGATCTGAAAAGAAACTGCAAATACTCTGTAGTGAAAGATGAAGGTCGTTTCTCAAGAGCAAAAAAATCCATTTGAACGGTTTATAAGCATGAGACGGCACAGTTTATATGGACAAGTAAAGAGAAAGAGTCTAAACACAGAGTTTTTGGCACGTTTTATAGTTTGCTTTTTTTCTTTCTTTCAAGGACGGAAAATAGAGCTAATATTGTATAATGTATTAGTCAAAGTTATGTAATTATGTATTAAAGGCTAAAAAGTCAATATTTTATTATGTATTAGAGCATCTGTCAGGTGCACTAATACACTAGCCCATAAAGTTGTAATATTTTTTCATAGACACATTCCTGTTTTTATTCTTATTTATCCACATCAGTAATCACCTTTGACCAGATATAATTATTACATACTTAGTCCCAGTTACACTTTATTTATCAAGAATAAATTACATTGTCACAATTTTTTCATGAAAAGTGGTAAAAATATTTTATTCCAGCAGTATAATTTTGGCCACCACTAAGGTCTGTCTTCATCATTGCTTTCTGTGTTCATGCAAAATTGGATTGAAATACATAAAATAGCATTAATTTTCGAAAAAAAAAATTCACGCTGCCAGTGGCTGCAGTTATTAACCCTTCTGGCACTGTGTTTTGCATTTTCCAGCATTCAAATTACTGTAACTCCGGAAGTGTTTATGCAATCCACAAAATTCAAATGACATCAGAAAGCTGAGATTCTGAGCTTTCCAACATTATATAACACTTTACGGCAACAATGTGGGACTCTATTACAAGTAGAAAAGAAATGTTTCAGAGACTTCCACACAGGCTAAAAAAAAAATACGAAGCCATAATATGGATACTGAATGTTCAAGACCAAAAAGCATGTTTGAGCAGACTTAAAATAGTTGAAAGTTTATTTTTGCAATCTCAGAAAGTTATGCCATGGACATTTACAGTTGTTTCTGATAATAATAATGCTAAAATCTTCAAGTCCGTTTTTTTCTTTTTTACTAAAACACACTATTTTAAGCATTTATTATTTATAATAATGATAATTATTGGCCAGATATTGATAGTTAAGTTCTTCCTGAAAACAAAGGTGCAAAAGAATTGGCAAAACAGTCATTTTCTGACACTTTTATTACAAAGGAAACATGAAGACACCTAGGCAGTCTCTTACAGTTGCAGAAAAAAATATCAGACCATCAAAAGCAATCAAAAACAATGGTTATGCAATCCAGTACTAACTCCTGTGTGTGTCATGTGACTAAAATAGACAAAAAAGAAAACATGGAATGCCTAAAAGCACTGTTTTTGTAAGTACAATGCCATAGATATTGATTAAGTGATTTTGGTTATTATCAAGAAAACATGGAAAATGGATAGATATCAGGTTTGAAATTAAACTCTTATGAACTATTTTTGTTGTTATCATTATATTTGTCCAAACAAATGTACCTTTAGTTGTACCAGGCATTAAAATGAACAAGAAATTGAAGAAAACAAGAGTGGTCTAGTAATTTTTTTCTGTGACTGTATAATGGCCGTCTTAGAAAATCTAGAATGTGCACAAATTAAAGACCCTCTCTGGTTTTGACTCCTCAAAGTTCTCCAAATAAAACTGCTTCTTAGCACAGTTGTGTGTTGTTGGGTTTTAAAAGTGATCATGTGAAGAATCTGTCTTTGTATCCAACACCGAAAAATGATCCTAGTATCCACTGGCTTCTGGATTCTCACATTACCAGGGTCTGGTGTGTGCCAACCGCAGCTTTGGATGTAAAACTCAAATATTTCAAAGGGAGTTTCAAAAGTTTACAGCTCTGACGCTATTGTTAGTTTCTTCGGAGCACATTTGTTGTCTTTGGCTTGGTCAGAGTAAATATTTCTATTCCTCTGTTGTGTTAGAAAATGATGTGTACTCAAACCCATGAGATGGCCCTCAACCTAGACTAAATACAGTCTTTGTAGGTTGTTGTTTTTTTTTCTTTACAGTAAGTTGTTCCTGTGGGTTTCGCTCATTCCTTGCAAGCGTGGATAAAATAGTTCCTATCTCTGATTTGCCACCGCCGTGAAATTGCGTGGCTATAAACAGCGTCCCTCGGAATCTCTGTTATATATGTGCAGAGACTCACACGAGTGCGGTTGGTGAAACTCTGTGGCACGACAAAACTCTGCACCTATCAGATCAAATAGGAGCAACAGTTTGATCTTCCTGGACTCCTGTTTAACCATGTTAGTGGTTGCAACTTTCCAGTAAGTTCAGAAACTTAACCCCTAAAGACCCAGTGCTACTTTTGTAGCAATTACAGACATTAATATTTCTCTCTATTTAACCTTTTTTAAGTGTTTTATCACCATTTATTATAATATTATCCACTGCATTTAAAAGTGAAAGTCATGTATTTTCCTATATTTAATTCACTGATCATGTAGGTGTTCATAAAAGCTCAGATTAAAGTTGAGGGTTATTATATCAGAAATGGAGAAAACTAATGAAAAAGTGACTCCGTCAGCAAAATATATCATCAACTGAACATAAAACAAGTGTGTCCATCTACTGTCATTCTTTTACAGGTAAATCAGTCGCCCCTTTTATTCTCCCTTCTGTTCCGGGAATATTTCACCTTTATTCCAGAACATCGAAATGGTGGATCATTTGGTCCCACCTTTATCGCGGCTCTATAACGTATCTGGAGGTACTAACAGAGCCGTGATAAAGATGGGATCACGATTCCAGAACGCTATATAAAAGGAATATCTCTCGTTCCACAAACCAAGTTGTCGTTTTGATGATGTATTGTGTGTGCAACCCCCCTGCTGGCAGGGTTTTTAAAAAATGAGCACGGGCCATGTACAGTAAACAAACATATCAACGCGACCAGAAAGATGTCGAACTGGGGAGACTCCGAGATTCAGGAGCTGTTGTCACTTTGGGTGGAGGACTCTATCCATGCTAGCATTTGTGGAAAGGTGAAAGACTCTGGAGAGGTTAGCAACACTGCTATGCTCAGGGTATTTCCGACGCACAAGTTATACGTCACACTATACCAGTGTTTTTCAACCTTGGGGTTGCCTGAAATTTCTAATAATTGAAAAAAATTAAAATAGAAACGTAATAATAAAAAATGTATGGTGAGTTGAGAGAGACAATCACAATCCATAGCAGACATGACAAACTGTGAAGCTGAAACTGAAGCACTGTGGTACTGTTTATCTGTCAAATGTTCATTGTGGTCGGTTTCAGATGCTGCAGCTCTTTCATAATTCATAGTTTGAGTTCTTGTTTGTTCAGTATTAATTGTCAGCCTTGTAAATACAAGCTGGACTGACTGTACATATCCTGACCAAGGAAAATAAAATTCTACCTTTGTGCAGTGATCTATACCTGGCTTTTCTGCCTCCGTCCATAATAATATACATTATATAGACTAAACGTCATCTAAAATTAACATTCATTTGCAACATAGTATAGCAAACTATTACATGATCAAAAACAAATTAATTTTAGAAAAAAAAAACTCTCCATTTTGAATATCTGAAGTCACCAGAAATTTGTGATGTTAAAATGGGGTCATGAGCCAAAAAAGGTTGGAGACCACTGCAGTATACACTGCGCTGCGTCACCGCCCCTTTGATTCCGGAACGCAGGTCCGTTGTGTAAAAATCCAGCCTGTCTCACCTCTGTTACTCCTTTGGCTTGGCTGTGGAAATCGGTCATTTGCAGAAAAAAAAGGTGGGATCTCCATCTTGCCTTTTTTCCGGGATCTCTGTGTAAAAATGGCTAATGCTGCATAAAATGATGGTGTTTCCACATTCACTTCGGCACCTCTGAACATCCAAATGAGTCATATCTGATGACAATGAAAAAATGAAAAACTGTATTTTACACCAATTATTTACATGTATTGATAGGATTAATGGATTAACAGGTATTAAACATTTTAGATCAGTAGATGGTTTTAGTCGCCTGTGGCTGTTTGGGTCTTAAAGGGTTAAGGAAAAGTGTTTCCCCGTGTCATTAGCACATGATTCAAACCAGAGTTTTATCTTCTGAGAGTTACTGGTGCGCATCTGATAAAATGTTTTGTCTTTTAAGTGTGATGCTTAGAGAAACTGTGTGGTCTGCAGTGGCAGCAAGACCAAGTGATTTGTGGCCCGACGGAGACGCAGAAATCAGATGGGATTCTGAAACATTTTATAATTCTAGTCTGTTTTTCTCTTTCGCAAAAAAATGCTTGTCACACAGCAGGAAATGTCTGCAAGTGAAGCGAAAAATGGTGAAGGATTCTTACTCAACACAAGGGGGTCTACTAGCCACAAAAACGCTAACATGACAATTCCTGGTTAACTCAATTAGCCGTACAGACAATAAGAGTGAAGTCGGCTGAGAAACATAACAGGCGGGCAGTGAATGCTGCAATATATTCATGCAAGGCTCATTAAACAGTCTGAAGGTCAGTGTAATATAATCCCACTGTATTGGAGTGTTCGTAGCACGGGGCCTCTTCTTGATCTGTTTTCCATCAGTTTCAGAGGGATTGTTTGGACAACACACAGCCTTCACAACATACGTGGAATCGTAGCGCACCGACTGAAAATGTCATTTCACATTTCAGACGACGGCATCTGGGCTCGGAGCGGGTCATAACACCGCCATGAGGACACACACTCCCATCTTCACAGTAGGCTCAGAGGACATGTGATGCACTGGAATCATAAACACTTATATAGACAGTCAGGAACTGAAATCTGCAGTCAATCAGACTCCTGCTGCCAGAGACGGAGTCAGATCCTCGGCTGCTTCCAGAAAGGACAGACTTTAAGGGCTTTTCACTTCCTCTCCAGGCGAGACGGTGTCAGATCCTGTCCACAGCTGTGCGTCCACAGCCTCTGGTTTAGCTCGTACCTCATATAATTTAGTAACCACTGAGACTGCCTCTGGCTTTTGACATTTGAGGCTCGCAGGGCTACGACCACCAGAATAATCACTTACACTGCAGTCATTGTCTGGAAGAGCCATCGCAATGCAAGTCTTTGAGTAATAATGCCAAACATATTCTAAGTTTTATGAATCTATGGCGCCGTGACGTTTTGACATCAGCTTCACCAAATTGTGTTTTTCAAGTACTGGAATGTTACAAAGTACTTTTACTCTGGTCATTTGAGGTACTTCTACTTGGGTATTTCCATTTTATGCAACTTTATAAGCTACAAATCTCATTCTTTTTTCCCCACATTTGTTTTTTCAGTTTAATTTTTCATTATCTTTTTGTCCAATGTAAGCAATCCGATGTGAAAAACTGCTCTCCCATGTTTTTTTGTTTTTTTTTAATATTATTATTATTTCAAATTATGCATGTACAAAAACATGCACTTATATATAAGGAACTACACAGACACAATATAAACAAACAAATTATACAACAAACCTACAAACCCATTAAACCTCCCAAAAAAGAAGAAAAAAAACCCCAAAAAACAAAACCAAAAAAACAACAACAAAAAAAAAAAAAAAACAAGATAAATAATGTTATCAACTCCTCTTTACAACACTCAGGGCTGATTAAGAGTTTATATAATGTAAACTAACAACACATTTCTCCATCAAGAGGACATAGGAGACAGCAGGACACTCTTGTTGGGTTAAAAGTGCGTCTCCCATTAATACAAGACTGGGGTCTGCTTTGTCCAGTCATAGTTTTATACTGAAGCAAAAATATTATGTGAAGTGACTCACTCTCTGACTCACAGTTTGACTATGTGGATTTCTTTCACATGGAGTTGTAATTTTGAGCGGTGGTAGAGCATGAACAGAATTCATCCTCTGTTTCAGTAGCGTAAACATAAATAGAAATAAAATAACACATAGAAGGATATAGTCAGCAGTAACATAATAAAACAGAACATAGAGAACTTGGAGGAAAATGTGTTAGTAGTTAAGCTAATTCCCAGAAGCCTTTAGTTTGGTTTTCTTTTGTTTTGCTTTAGTTTTCTTGTTTTTGTTACCATTTTAAAGGGGTCATATTTTGCTAAACCCACTTTTATTAGTCTTTGGTTCATTTATTTGTGTATTTGGGGACACTAATAGTTCAAAATTTTGAATTTGAACCATCTAGGTGCTGCAAAGCTATCTTTATATTCATTTTGGTAAAAATCAAGTGGATTTCTACAACCTGTTTTAATTCCTGCTTAATTTGTTACATCTATAGCTAGTTACGACATTTGCACATATAAGGTCAAGACTTCCGATGAACATTTCTCACAGTACGACATAATTGTTTGTCAGCAGCAACGGTTGGAGTCCATACTGAAAATATGTCCAAACTTTGAGCAGATTACCTAAAATGTTCAGTTGTTGGTTGAATGGGACAGAGCAGCACAGCCAACAACCTGGAGGGGGTGGGGCATGAAGCGGCTCATTTGCATTTAAAGGGCCAGCGCTCAAAACGACCTTTCTGGTGTCATTACTCAGAAATAGGGTTGAAGATGGACCTGTGGAGTTGAATTAATGAAGGATTCAGACCCAAGCAGAGCATTTACAGTTTATGTAGACCACAAGGGAATGTTTTAAAATGCATAATTCCATTTGAAAAAGCAAAACATCGCTCCTTTAACTTTAATTTTTCAGATAAAGCATAAGGTATCAAAGTTTTATTTCACCTTGACATATTTCAACTGTCATCTTATTTTGTTTTGCTGGGTGTTTTTGTCGTGTTTGTTTTGCACAGTTTAAATATATGATGATCTTGTTTAATCCAGAGCTGTTGATTAAACTCACCAGTGGTAAATAAAATAGTTCAGATGAGCTCAAATGCAAACACATATAATCTGGGGCGGCGATAAAAGGGGGTGAACCATGTTAAGTTTCAGTTTCGTTGTCATGCTATGGCAAGTGACGTTATGTGTGGACTGCCCCCCCACACACACACACACACACACACACACGCACACTCCGATAGATCAACAAGATACTGAATTTTATGAAAGGGTCCACAATGTGTAGCTTTCATGGGGCAATGAACCATACACTTAAATCAGTAATAAAAATCCAAAAACACTGACAGGGACCATTTTATTCCACAATAGCAGCTTGGTTTGTCATCCTGATAATTTTTACATATTTTACTAGTCAGGTTTTGAATACATACATTGTACTTGTATTAGAGTATTTTTACAGTTTGGTATTAGTATTTTTACTTGAGTAAATGACAGCCCAGCCAAATATCCGACAAACACAAATATATGAAACTGAAATTGAAGCAGCTCTAAATCATATCTGATGTTGTGTTTTAAACAAAAGCGGCTTATTTTAAGTGAAACAAAGAGTTGTTTTCAAACATCGGAGGGGTCACTCGCCTGCTACCACTCAGCCTCGTCTTTCAGTGAGCTGGCACCAGATCAGCCGTCTGTTTCTGCAAAGACTCCCTGGGCTCGGCTGCACCACGGCTCAAACTCCAAATCTTCTCCGGAGGTTGTGGCCTCGTTGGAATGCATCCACAAACACAACCTCTCCTGCTCTCCCTCTACATGTCATACACATTCAACTTTTTTTTTTTATTGTTTTTATCCTAACCTGTCTCGTTCTCTGCCAGACATGAACAGTTTGATGAAGAAACATCCAGGAATAAATAAGAATATCCAGGGATTTACAGCTTAAAGACATTTAGATTCAAACTTTTTTTAAGTTAAGTCAATTGAAATTACATTAAAAGACCAGATATACAGAAAACAAAGGTGTAGTGGTGGTAGTTTATTCAGTTGTTAATTACTTTAAACCAGGGGTGTCAAACTCATTTTAGTTCAGGGGCCACATTCAGCTAAATTTGATCTGCAGTGGGCCGAACCAGTAAAATAATAACATAATAATATATAAATAATGTCAACTCCAAACTTTTCTCTATGTTTTAGAGCAAAAAAAGTAAATTTACATTATGAAAAGGTTTACATCTACAAACTACCCTTTAAAAAGATGTGAATAACATGAACAAACTGAAAAAATAAGTGTAATTTTAACAATATTCTACCTCAGTTTGTCATTTACACATGTATATTATAACTGACAGATCACAGTGCATCTACAATTACACAAAACATTTAGTAACAGGCAGAATATTGTACTTACTTCTCTTAAGACATTTCAGATTGTACATATTTGTTCAGGTTATTCACATTTTTTGTGAAAATATACTTTGTTTTAGTGTAAATACATTTACAAAGAGAACAAAATTGGAGTTGTCATTATTTATATGTTCTTATGATAGTATTTTACTGGTCCTGCCCACTTGAGATTGAACTGGTCTGAATGTGGAACCTGAACAAAAAGGATTGTTAATATCTTAGTGTAATTTTTGCATTTCACAAATTCATCCCAAGGGCCAGACTGAACCCTTTGGCGGGCTGGATTTGGCCCCCGGGCCGCATGTTTGACACCTGTGCTTTAAACCAACAAAAACCACATATCCATTGTTTCATATACAATGCGACTGGAATGGTTTAGGCTGAAGTTAAGACTTATTTTGCCTAACCCTATTTACAATTAACACAATGTTTCCACATGAAAGCAAACAAACAAACAAAAAAATTCAATGCTATCATTGGTAGAATACATATTTAATTTTAATTCAGGTAAATAACACATCACATATTTAAGATTTGAGAACATTTTTTTTCATCAAACAGATTATCTTATTAACAGATTCTCAATTACCAAAAAAAATAACACTTTCACTAACAAATCAATACAAAATTCTTATTCCAATACAAAATTCCAGTCCGCCATCACATTGATTTTAAAATTTTAATGTGTTTTTAAAGCTTTAAATGGTCTCGCTCCTCCCTATTTATCTGAGATTTTATCAGTTCACCATCCCGACATAACCCTCCGATCGTCCTCTCAGATGGTTCTGAACGTCCCCAGGTTTCGATATAAACAATGGGGTGATAGTTCATTTGCTGTTGCCGCCCCATAACTCTGGAACTCGATGCCTCCTGACTTGCGAGTCCTCTCTGACCTGTCCCTGTTCAAGTCCAGGTTAAAGACACACCTGTTTAGACTGGCTTTTAACCCTTAGCACTCAGACATTATTAGGTTTTAAATCTGTGGTCTTTTTACCTTTGCCAAGGAATGATGGAGTTTATGTTTACATCTGGGTTTGTCTGTTAGCAAGATAACTCAAAATTTTATGGACGGATTTGGATGAAATTTTCAGGAAATGTTGATACTGGCACAAGGAACAAATAATTAAATTTTGGTGGTGATCGGGGGTGGGGGGCTGATCTGCCTGATCTCCGAGTGCTTTTCTAGTTTATCACTGTGTTTTGCGTCTTATTGTTTTATGCATTTTATGGTATTTGATTAAACTGTTGCTATCTTATAATTTAATCATGCTTTTACATGTAAAGCACTTTGGTCTTCTTTATGTTGTTGTAAAGTCCTGTATACACAAACATTGATTGACTGATTGATTGAAAATTCATCCATAAAAAGAGGCAGAAGTGACTGTAAACTGTAATCCCACTGCATCATCAATGGGCCTGTTTACAACGCCATAAAAGTCTGATAACTAATAAACATAGGTAGACTTTTTTTTCGCTTGACAGAGACTGGGGAGGCATGTAAAGTGCATTATGTGTATGGTTTTGTTTTGTTTAAGGTGGACATAGCTGATGGTATTAGACTTCTGCTGAAGTGCGCTGTATTATATCTGATGCTGCTGAATCTCCTTCCAGATGGCAGGAGTTAGAAATGACGGTTGAGTGTGTTTGTGTGGTGTCCTGTGATATTGTGTGTGCGATGCATGTGATGGCCTTGCTTTGCTGTTTTGGTCTTGCAGATCTGGAGATTGTAGTCCCATTATTTTTGCAGGAGTTCGGGTTATGTGTAAGAGTTTATTGTGGGTTTTGATGGGGAGCATATTGAAGAAACAGGTGGAACACAAGAGTAAAACGGGTTGTATAATGCTTATAGACAGTAATAAGAGTAGATAGGGGGTGACATGGAGTCCTTTAAAGGGGTCATATTTTGCTCAACCCACTTTTATTAGTCTTTGGTTCATTTATTTGTGTATTTGGACCCTAACAGTTCAAAAAGTTTGAATTTGAACCCTCCAGGTGCTGCAAAGCTATCTTTATATTCATTTTGGCAAAAAGTGGAGTGGATTTCTACAACCCATTTTAATTCCTGCTTAATTTGTTACGTCTATAGTTACATCACGACATTTGCACATGTAAGGTCAAGACTTCCGACGAACATTTCTCTGAGTACGACATAATTGTTTGTCAGCAGCAGCGGTTGTAGTCCATACTGAAAATATGTCCGAACTTCGAGCCAGTTACCTAAAATGTTCACTTGTTGGTTGTTTAACGAACACAAGTGGCTGAACGGGAGAGAGCAGCACAGTCAACAACCTGGAGGGGGCAGGGCATGAAGTGCCTCATTTGCATTTAAAGGGCCAGCACTCAAAACCACCTTTCTGGTGTCATTACTCAGAAATAGGGTTGAAGATGGACGTGTGGAGTTGAATTAATGGAGAATTCAGACCCAAGCAGAGCATTTACAGTTTATATAGACCACAGGGAAATGATTTAAAATGCATAATTTCATTTATAAAAACAAAATATCACTGCTTTAAGATTTTGTATTGCTGACTGTCTTTGATGACCTTTTTTCTGGATGTCTGTTGTGTGATGATCGAAGGTGAGTTTGGTGTCTATTGTGAGTATAAAGTATCTAATATGCTCTACTGTCTCTACTGTTTCATTGTTGATGATGATGAGGAGATGGGGTGGTGGTAGGGATGGGAATCGAGAACCAGTTCTTTTTGAGAACCGGTTCCCAGTAGCTCGATTCCTTGGAATGGTTTGCCTGCCTGCTTAACGATTCTGCTTATCGATTCCGCCTTCATTGTGCATGCACGATGACGTCACACGTACGCTGCATTGTTTTGGTCAGAACGTAGCCAACATGGCGTTGAGGTAGAAATGGTCTAAAAAGACGACACCAGGTCCACTTACTTGGAACACTGTCAAAGCTTCCATGTCTTCAAAAGGGTGGAATCCCTCCAATATGCTCAAACATTTGTCCACAGCATGTGACTCATTTACAGGAATGTCACGTATTTGATATGCTACTTAGCAATGCTTGTGAATGTAGCGACAGAGTGAACGCCGTTCCGGTTCCGGTGTGCAACAAACATTTTAACTCCTCAAATACAAGTTTCCAAAGGTAAGAAGGGAAAGGAAATGAGGTGCACAACAACAGGAGACAAGCCGAGTCGAACTGGTTCCACGTAGTAGAAATGCGGCCATAGAGGAATTAATAAAGAGTCTTTAGTTTCACTTTCACTGTACGCCCCCCCGAACCAGGCCTGGCATCATCTGTCGTTATTATTTGTACATACTGTATATGTTCTAATTTCTGTGCAGAGATGGAAATTTAAGTCAGACAGTTAATGCAAACTCGCCTGTTTGTACTCTTTTATTCCCTCACCCAATGAGAATCGATAAGAGAATCGATAAGGAATCGGATCGATAAGCAATTTCGATAATGGAATCGGAATCCTATCCCTAGGTGGTGGGTTGCTTAAGGACCATTTCTTTTGTTTTACTGACATCGAGGTGAAGGCTCCGCTCACACCATTGAGTGAAATGAGAAACTGTGTTGTGATAATTTAGGATAGATATTAGGGACACACCGATACCAGTATCGGGTATTGAATCCGATACTCAGCGTGTGTACTTGTACTTGTACTCGTAAAAGTACTCCAATACAACCACACCAGTACTACTTATGACAGCGTGACATTCGCAGTAAAGTGCAGCAGGTATGCAGTGGTGGAGTAATGTCAGCAGTGTGGAGACTTTTCAAAACAAATGACAGTGACAAAAGTAACGATGACTGGAAGTAACATTAAAGACACAGACAGATATGGACGGAGCGTTCTGTCCGTCCTCTGCGTACATTCCATCCGTTTTCCAGGTGCTTGCAGAGACGGAGAATACCACTGGGAACTGTGGAGGTAGAGGATCTTCTCAAAGAGCGACTGTGTGAGTTAGTGAAAAACTACTGACATATTTACGACAACTACCCTCATCAATATCAACATTAGCATCCACATTAGTATTACCTCTGTCGTCTCCATGTTTATTATTACTGACTTTCTTCATCTTCTTCTCAAAAAGCTTTACTTTTCTTCATGGTATTTGTCCAGTATGTTTAATTAGGAGCGGCGCCCTCTGGTGGATTGATTGAGAAACGCTCATTCCAATGCATTAAATGTCAGTAGCAGCACTTTGTTCCAGTCAGACTAATGACAACAACAACAAAACACATTTTCAAAAGTAACTAAGAACTGTAATAGTATTATTAAGTACTCATATCGGTACTCAGTATGGGCAAGTACTCAAATGTAAGTACTTGTACTTGTTCTCGTCCTGGAAAAAAGTGGTATCGGTGCATCTGTAATAGATATCATAGGATAGATTTTTAACAGTGGAATTTTTATTCTTATTACAAGTTACCAGTGTTCACCAGGATTAGTACTACCTGGTTATGTTTTTACTGTGGTGCAGGTTAATATAATAATTGGAAACTAGTCAGTGTATTTCTGTAGCTCAACACTGTTTAAGACTGTTAGAGGGTTTAAAAAGCTCATAAGAACATGTGTTTAAGATTTAGCATACTGTAAACGACAAACAATGTAAAAGTGGCCTTGGTCTGTTGTCTGGGGAGGTGCAGAACACCAACAACACCACCTCCTCTTTCCAAAACCTCAGACTCCACCACTCACATCCCTCACAGCATGACCTTTAGTCAGGCTAATTTATCTGCCGCTCAAATGGGTTTCAGTGTAGCACGGCTGTGGCTTCCATATTCTGGTTTATGTACAGTCTCTCTGGGTGGATGTGGACCCTTTCACATAAAAAATAAAAAACACCACATCGTCTCCCCCTTTTCGTTGTCTGGAGGACATCTAGTACGGGAGGTCAGTCGAGCAAACATTTATTTTGTGTGTCTGCATGAGGTGAAAACAGATGGTTACCCCTTACAGAGCATCATGACTAAGCAGCCCAGAGCCAGGATTTTGATGAAGGTGAAGTGGGATCATGGGGCTGAACACTCCCCCACCCCCACCCCCCACAGCGGCTCCTCTAATTATGATGTTAAATGTCAGATATTGTCAAGGGAATTTTAACTGAAGAGTTCATTTCCAAAATACTGTCCATCTATTTTGGAAATACAAGGAGTCGCTCGTAGTACATATCTCGAAATCATCAAAACTTAATGTTCCTGTTTTGTCGTGAGAGTTATTATGGTGACTCTTGTGATTTGACCAACTGCCAGTGTGATTTCAAGCTCTTAATCATTGCATAAAATGTCATATTGTTTTCAACTGGCATATTGTTACTGTTGGCACTGGTGACAATTGTAAAGTCCAAGATGCTCCATGTTTTCCTAATTTCAGTGTTGAAAGTTGACTTTTAGTAGATTATTCTGTTGAATTTCTGTTTAGTTGCTTTTGATTGTTTGTGACACTTGTGCTTTACTATGTTTTGTTTTAATGGTGCCCACAGAACAAGATTCATTAGATTTCTTAGAATGTTACAAATTCATTGCAAACCACACTGTGCAGTATGGAGGTACTGTATACTATACAGGAAAAAAACATGATCATTTGGCATTACCTCAGGTCATTCCTCCCCACCGCCATCAGACTATATAACAGTTCCATGTAACCCACCACCACCACCACCTCCCCTCACACCATGTGCATGTGCAGCCGCGATGTAAATATGTAAACAATATTTAATTCTAAGTGTATATAAATATTTAGTATATTAATACCAGATTTCTTGTTTTTTTCTCCTTTTATTCCATTTTTCCCTTTGTATACCTGTTGTTTCTCTGCACTTGCTTGTTGTATGTTGCTGCTGTTAATGTGAAATTTCCCCACAGTGGGATAAATAGTCATACCATACCATCTTCGTCCGCTTATCCGGGTCTGGGTCATGGGGGCAGCAGCCTCAGCAGAGGAGCCCACACAAGCCTCTCCCCAGCCACTTCCACCAGCTCTTCTGGGGGAATTCCAAGGTGTTCCCAGGCCAGCCAAGAGATATAATCCCTCCAGCACGTCCTGGTTTGGCGCTGAGGTCTCCTTCCGGTTGGACATGCCTGAAACGCCTCCCCAGGGAGGCGTCCGGGAGGCATCCATACTAATAATAATAAATTAGATTTATATAGCTGTACTCAAAGTGGCACGGCTGCCAATTTGTGCCTACGGCCCCTCCAATCACCACCGAACATTCATACAGATTCATACCCCAGCAGGAGTAGCAGCACCGGAGGGAAGGAGGGTGAAGTGTCTTGCCCAAGGACACAGCAGCACATGACCAGGACAGAGTGGCCAATCCTTCGGTTATTGGACAACCCGCTCTACCTCCTGATCCACGGCCGGCCTTAAATGCCCAAACCACCTCAACTGGCTCCTCTCAACCTGGAAGACCAGTGGCTCTACTCCGAGTCCCTCCTGGATGTCCGAGCTCCTCCCCCTATCTCTAAGGCTGAGCCTGACCACCCTGCAGAGGAAACTCATTTCGGCTGCTTGTACTCATGGCCTCATTCTTTCAGTCATTAGCCAGAGCTCATGACCATAATCATATCTGATCTTATTGTCTACCTGTGTTATCCTGGTGAACTGTGAAGCTAAGCTAAGACCCACGCTAGTAGAAAAGAGGACAAACTGAGTTGCCAGTTTTGTAAAATCTGCTTGAGTTCAGTATTTTTACATCTATACTGTGTTGTTCTATCAATGTGTCATTTCATGCCGTGTTCCTATCGGTTGTTTCGTTGGCATATATTGGAGCAGCATCACATTGTGAGGTGCTTGTGGAATTTCTGACAGTTTTGTCTTGGGCTAATGACCATCATTTTGTCTGTTTAGATAAGGTATAGTTTTTAGATGTTACCTGCTTGGCAGCTTTGATTGTGACTCCAGTCTTCCTCAGAAGTGTCATCCAACCTGGGACTCCCTCCTTCAGAGACCACCCAAGGCAGGAGAGGTGCGGTCAGCTGATAAATGGCACGTCAGTAGCACTTCAGATGATGCTTCTGAGGAAGACTGGAGTCACGGGCGAAACTGTCAAGCAGGTGACATCTAAAAACTATACCTTGTCTGAACAAAAGAAAAAAGAAAAGTATAGTTTTGTCTTGGGCTGTATTTGGTCTCTCAACTGTAACAACAGTGTGTACTTGCATTATTAGTGTTTGTTACCTCTGCCAGGAGGTATTGTGATCACTTTGCTTTGTATGTTTGCATGCGTGTTTGTTTGTTTGTTAGCAAGGTAACTCAAAAAGTTATGGACAGATTTTCATGAAATTCTCAGGAAATGTTGATACTGGCACAAGGAAGACATGATTCAATTTTGGTGGTAATTGGGGGGGGGGATCTTTCTTGGCGGAGGTCTGCGCTCTCCGAGTGCTTTTCTTGTTTTAAAGTTTGTTTTCTATGAATAACCTGCCACTATCTACCTCCAACTATGGGGTAACTTATTAACCAGAAGGTTGTGTTGTTAAAGCCTCTCAGCCAGTCATTACACAGCCAACTTGGAATTGCCTGTTGCTTACTTGTTTGCCTTTTGTGTTTGAGTTGGTAAGATTTTTTTTTGTTTGTTTGTTTGTTTTTACCACTCTAGGCAGTTGCCTGTCACATTTATAGAGGAAAGGTAATGTTATGGACAGGTGTTGTATCTGGGGCACAAACAGTTTTTTGTCTGTATGTGTTGATGTTGTTTGAGTGGCTTTGATTGTTGCTATGCTGTGTGATTAACATCTCAGAATATTCTGTACTCCATATAAAAAAGATGCAAACAAAAGTAAAGCCTGCAGGCATCAGCAGAGTAAACCAGTCCTATGTCTCTGGAGGTACAGAGTCAATGGGACCCGTATGCACACTTCAGCAGATATGTCTGTAACACATTACATTAACATCTTCCACATTCTGTCAAAACTGTTTCTTCCTCCAACTTTTTCAATAATAGTTAAATGTTTCAAAATGTTTAAAAAATATAACAAATTGCCCCTTAAAACCCAGGGACCATCAGTCCCTCCCTCTGACTGCATCACAACTCCCTGAAGAGCTCTAATTCTAGCGTGTCATGTTCCCATGTTGAATAAGTGCTTCCTCCATCACTATTGATTGACGTTCCGCTGCTAAAAGCAACTGATTTATTGATGATGATGATAATTCTGCAAACTCAGGTCACTTTGTGGTGTGAGACAAGATTGATGTTAGAGACTTACTCATGCGCTCATGTGCTGAATATGTCCCTTTGCCAGTTCTTCTTCAGTTTAATACACAAAATCTGGAATCATAAAATGAATTTCTTCCTTTGAGCCAGAAGATTTTTCTCATGAAAAGACCAAAGTGTTCAGAACCGCATGTTTAAAAGCTTCCATGAGGTTGGATCACAGATGAGAAGGCTGGGTCACTGTTGTGTTATAGTAATCAGCAAAATAATGTGGCAAAATTCAAATGTGTTTACTTGAAATTGTCAAAAACATTTACTTTGAAACATTCAATTTTAGTTTTAATATCTGAACTTTGGCAACTGTGCATCAGTCAACCCTGTAAATGAGCATGTGGCAGATTTAGCATGTGGCACTGTCTGTTGTGGAGCAGTTCGGTCTGTTCAGGGAAATGTCAATGCATTAAAACCCTGAAGTAAAAAGCCCTTAAGTACAACATGTCTGCAGGCGAAGTCAGCGCGATCCAAACGCAGCGATGCACGACTTGGTGTGAGGATGATTAAACAAAGTACAGCAGTAGAGCAGGACTGACAGAAGGCACAGTGATGAAAGCCAGACAGTGAAATGGTTCCTGAATGGTTTTGTGAGGTGAAACAGACCCAGTGACTAAAACATATTACATGATTACCCCAAAGTGAAGAAAGAGAGAAGGGAAGTTTTACAACTCGAACTGAACTGACTTCACTTTTCACATGCAGCCATGCCTGAAACCGAAACGTTACAAACACAATCAGGAATTTTATTTTCCTTTCCAAGTTTCGGAATATATTCATTTTTCATCAAACGTCCCGCTGATGATGGAAAAGTTGATCGTTAAAAACCTTTGTGGTGTCAACAGAGCGTGCTATAAATTTTAGTGCGAAAAAGTCTAGTCCAGTAAATCACCTCTTAAGTGACCACATGAAGTGACGGTTTTTCAACAGAGGACAATGTACAGCAATTATCGTCTTGAAAATAGTGTTAAAATGATCAGAGCGGACAGAAAGGAGTGTCCTGGATTCAACCTGATTTATAGCGCAGTCCCAAATGCACTGATGTAATTTCACTAAGGAGCATGCAGCACATGTCATAACTGTGTGATGAAGAATTAAGTTCCTTAGAAGGATCAGTTCACAGCTATTTTTAAAGCTGTACTTGGCAAGTTCACTGCACCTGAAATCCCATAAATTGTTTCTGCATATGACACGAACCTAATGTTTTTCTAATGCATGAGCTGCTGATTATACTCCGCAAGTTCAGAGGAAGGTTAATTGTCAAACTGGAGCCTTTGCACTTACTTGCAGCCTTTGGAATTTTGTGCTATCATATTTTCCAGCCAAAGGTTTGTTTTGTTGACCCTAAAAATTGAATATTCAGAATTTTGCACCTTAATTATACTACTGATTCATAATGAAGTGCTGTATTATGAGTCTAAAACCACACCATGTCTCACCTGAATATGCAAAATGACATAAAATAATCAGATTAATCAAATTGATAAGATTGTGTACATTAAATCCAGATCATCCTCTTTATTTTATTCTGATTCTTCATACCCAATGCAGTCTACACCTCATGTCTTTTTATTTTATTTTCAACACTTTTTTTTTCCTTAATCAAATGATTCATTCTTTCTCTCAATTTATTTTATTAAGCAGATTAAGGAAGTGAATTTCCCCCTGGTCAGCTGTATCTATATGTAAACTGTCAGACATTACATTAAAAACCAACTATTTTCGCTATTTGTTAGATATAGTGTAACACAGAGCTTTATATCTATATTTATCAGTCATTTATCAGCTTTTACAATGAAGAAAGTTTATTTTTTTCAAATTTCTAAGTTTGTTTGACTAGTGTGAGCGCTACATACTGAATGAATGAATGAATGAATGAATGAATGAATAAGCATTTATTGTCATTATACAAAAGTGCTGGCTTCTCATAGTAAACTTCCAACACTATAAAAGCAGGCATCTCTAAATCAAAACATCAATTAGAAAAAGCAGCAGTATTCTAAGTGTCAGTGCAGCTTAGATATAGATACTAAATTAAAACAAGAATAAAAACAGAATTAGCAGCTTCAGTGGTGTAAGACAGTGTTTGACCACAGTGGAAGTGGGATGATGGAGGTAACAGCTCTGGGGTAGAAGCTGTTTTTTAGACCATGTCCATATGAAGACAGTTTTGGGTGTATCCACACAAGTTTTGTATTGGATAGGCCTTTCATCCACATGAAACTGGCATTTTCAGTCACTGAAACTGTAACTTTTTGAAACCAGGACCCAGAGTGGATCTAATTGAAAATGCCAGTTTCGCATCTTCTTCTGTACAACCAAACCGCAACTTTTCTACAATGATGATGTCATAGCCCCACCTCTCTACCTTTCACACCACAAGCAAGACGCCACTTCACAACATCAACAACAACAACAACAATGACGGACTACAGAGTAGTACCCGTGCTACAACAGCTATTGAGCTTATTGGAAATATTGAACCAAAATCTTCAGCTACGCTTTTATTACAATGAGCAACAAACAACCATAGCTAACAATATTCACTACATGCTCTTGGATCTAACACAGAGAGGGCAACCAGAAGGACATATTGGAGCAGACCTGGTAGAACCAAGCAAACTTTATGCGCATGCTGCAAGTCATCTTCTCCATTTTTTACAAGAGCATTACAGCGCCACATAGAGGCCTGGCATTTGTACTACATCATTTTCAGTGGTTTCGTGTGGAAGCAGATATTTCCTGAAATGTCTCTGTTTACAGAGCACTTTTTTGAAAATGACAAAGAAAAAGATTGGATAGGAAAAGATGCAGTTTTGTGTGGACATGGCCTTTGTATATTTGTTCTGGTTTTCATGGTCCTGAACCTTCAGCCTGATGGTATGAGTTAGAAAAGTGGTTCCCAATTTTTTTTTGGCTCGTGACCCCATTTTAACATCATAAATTTCTGGCGACCCCAGACATTCAAAATGGAGACTTTTTTTTTGTTGTTGTTGCTACAACTAATTGGTTTTTGATCATGTAAGTCATGTAATAGTTTGCTATGCTATGTTGCAAATAAACATTAATTTTAGACGACATTTAGTCTATATAATGTATATTATTATGGACGGAGGCAGAAAAGCCAGGTGTAGATTACTGCACAGAGTGAGAATTTGATTTTCCTTGGTCAGGATATGTACAGTCAGTCCAGCTTGAATTTACAAGGCTGACAATTAATACTGGACAAACAATAACTCAAACTATGAATTATGAAAGAGCTGCAGCATCTGAAACCGACCACAATGAACATTTGAAAGATAAACAGTACCACAATGCTTCAGTTTCAGCTCCAGAGTTTGTGATGTCTTCTATGTATTATGATTCTCTCTCTCAACTAACCATATAATTTTTATTCGTAAGTTTTTATTTTTATCAATTACTAGAAATTTGAGGCGACCCCACATGGGGTACCGACCCCAAGGCTGAAAAACGTTGAGTTAGAACATGGGCTGACTGGGGCGTGTGCTGTCTCTGAAGATACCATAGGCTTTCTTTCTCCAGTTTGGGTACATATTGCAAATGGTGTTGCTGAATGCTGGACCAGAACCCACTGGAAGAGTAGGACTCAGTTCAGTTACATATGGAACACATCAATTCATGCATTTATGGCTTTGTATGATAAGCAATAACACCAATAGAAATGATAGCATTACCAATCAATACATTAATTATGAAGTTATTAGCTGATATTGCTTCGATTTTACATGCAGGAAAATGAGTTCACCACTCAGCATGTTCTTCTCAGATATCATTGATGTAGGCGTTATGGTCGACATGCTTCTATGACCATTTGTAATTGGTTTTGTGTTCTTGGTTGTACAGAGATTTGTTTTTAAAGCAAATGTTAAGTGGAGTGATTAATTCTTAACACAAGGACACTATATCACTATGTTCATATATTTGTGTGTACAAGGCCTAAACTAGTGTGTATTCTACTGTCAGCCCTGTGAGTTTATAATCATTTCTGCATGTTTTATGTTCTTTGAGTAATTGAATGTAAGGAGCATTTTCCAAGAGTTTCACAGTCGATAAATCTGACTCATCTAATATCCTTACAACAAAGTTTCAATGTTCCAGTTTCCTTTTCTACAGCTTTAATGGATAAGATTAAGTCCACAATGAGGGCTGAGAAAGTTTCTTTTTGCAGCAACGTGCAAAGTTAACAGATAAAAAAAATAGAATAAGAAAGAGAAAAACTTTCTATATCATCAAATGTCTACATTTTATTAAAGTGGTGTTCAGGGGTCATGGTCTCAGCAACGAGTCGCTGATTGTTGTGATCAATACAATGCTTCACAGTGTGTTGCCTGTCGGAGAGGAATCAATGAGAGTAGAGTAGTAGAAGTCAAACTGTTAGCAGTAAAGGTAAATCATCAATAAAGTCATCCATGCGTGTGGTTCCATCTGAGGTCTGCTAACGGGCTGTATGACCGTGTAGTAAAAAAAATAAATGACTTTTCTGGGATTGGAACCAGAGAGTCTCGTTTCTGAAAGGCCACGTTGATGTCATCCAGCTTCCACGCCAAGTCCATCCAACCCCATCATTGGTGAGCATATAGGAGCACCAGTAGACTCAGAAGTCTACAGTTTCTGGAACATTAGGAGATTACTCATGCTTTCACACCTAAACGCAACTCAGAAATCCAACATTTGCAGCTATTTTCACCTTTAATCAACACATTCAAAGCATTAGTTTGTCGCCCAGTGTTTGTTTTGTGTTGGCTGAAATGTCTGCGTCCTGATGGAGAACAGTGATGAGGATACACTGGTTTTTTAGCCATTGAACATAATCAGAGAAGTCTAAAACAGCAAATTGTAATCGTGAAGGCTTAAAAAAAAATGCCAACATAGTCATTACAGTGATTCCCATAGAGTTAGACTGTATCTGTGGTGGTGTGTCTGTTCTCTCAGCACTAAAAGTGTTTGGTTAATCCACTTCACGTCCAGAATTCATGTTTTTCATATGCAAAAAAGGAATATCTGACTTAGATACACTGACTTGAATGTGAAATATTTATCTTGAAAGATCTTTTTCAGATTTATTTACTCATTGAGATTTTGGCCCAATCCCAATTCACCTCTTCGCCCTCCCCCTTACCCCTACCCTTTGGCCCTTGCATTTGGCACTACCCCTTGCCATGGAGTTGTCAGGGGTATGGGTTGAAACACTCCCCTATGAAATGGACAACCCTTCGATACCTGTTACGTCATCAGCAGTCATCGACGCCGCTATTAACGGATGCAACAACTTTGTTTCCAAAAGAATTCACCATGCTGTCAGCAGCTGTAACCGTCTGGATTTTGGTCATCTTTTTATGGCTATCAACCACAAACTGCAGAAATTCGATCTATAACACATTGAAACAGCATTAAACGGTTGATCAAATGATTGTTGTTTACGAAGAAAATTCGTACATTTGTGTGTTTCTTTCAACACACTGCTGCGCTTTTTGCTGTGTTTACCTCCACCTTGCACCTTACACATTGATAGGACCAATATTTTGGGAGATATTAGTAATTTTGGAATACAAGCCTTACAATGGCCAGAATTATAGAATCATCGAACTGAAGTGGGTTACCTAGCAACAGATAAACAATAGGGCCACGTTGCCATGGTGTCAGATTTTATGTGCAGAAACAGACATGCCAGCTGAGAGGGTATTCAACTGAAAATGCCACTGGAATTTACCAAGAAAGTAAAGGAATGAACTGTATCAGAGGATCTAGAACCCCCACAGGCTAACAACTGTAACTTTAAACACTATGGAAGCAGAACAGGAGGTGTTCCCCAGTAAACACTGATTGGTTGCTGAATACATCCATTCACAGTTGTTTTACATGTATATCTGGTTGTTGATTAGTTGATGTAACAGGCTGTTTCTCTCCTCTTGTGTTGATGCACACACCAGTCAGGCCACAATCAGAGACGCATTCGCTTACAATCACATCACTCTATTTAACCCATAAAGACCCAAACAGCCACTGGTAACCAAAATCATCTACTGATCTAAAATGTTTAATAACTTCAGAGACACTAAACCTAATAATATGTTGAAATAACTAGTGTAAATTGCAGTTTGTCATCTTTTCGTGGTCATCAGATATGACCCATTTGGAGGCTCCGTAGTGAACGTGGAAACACCGTCATCTTCTACAACATTGATTCACCAGTAAAACCCATTGAGTTGGATCAATGACAGTGGATGGACACACTTGGTTTATTTTCAGTTATTGATAACTTTGCTGAAAAAAAAAAAAAATTGCTTTTTCATCAGTTTTCTCAGTTTTTGATTTAATAAACCTCATAAACGCTGATGAACATCTACATGATCAATAAATTAAATATAGGATAATACATGATTTTTACCGACAAAATGCAAAAGACAGGATTATACTGTGATTAATGGTGATAAATCACTTAAGAAAGGTTACATGCGGAGAAACTAATTTGGGAAGTGCCACCAAAGTAGCTCTGGGTCTTTATGAGTTAAGGGAGAGGAGCTTGAATCTGCATATTTATAGCCTTGCAGTTTTTTGGTGAAGGAAAACAAACTTACTAAAGGGTGTGAGCTTGCAACACTGGGCGGGCTGATGTGTCAAAGTCCCACAAAACTGGATTCAAAACCATTTGCAAATCCACCACTCATGATGACTGATGACTGAACTGAAGATGCTGCAAGGTTTTTTTAAACGTTGCTACGACCAGACATTAAACTTGTCTGTTTTTATGAAAAGGTTAAAGTGCATGCCCCCGCTGTTGTTCACTTTTCTTTACATGTTAAACAGAGCCATCCTTTGCCCTAATGATTTTGGAAAGCTGTTTCCTTTAAACTCACATTTATTTCCAGTTAGCCTGTTTCCTGACAACATACGGTAGCGTTAGCATTCAAATGGATTATACTAAGTCCTGCTGCAGTGTAGGAGGGATTGAGCGGAGAACCTGCAGAACAGAACATGTGTTTGGCTCGCATAGATGAGGTCAGTGTGCTGCAGACTCACTAGACCCCTCCGGCATGGAGCTGAAACAGAAAGAGTTCTCTGGTCAGGAGCTAGCTGAGAGTAATAAATTGAACGAAAACGGAACCAACTCAAAGGGGAAACTATTCATCCCAGCCCTATAACTCTTCCTGCTCCTTTCCCCCCATTATATTTTATGTCCAAGCTTTTTCTTGCTGATTGCATTAGCAGGCCCCAAAGAGGCCTTGGAAGAACAAAGCCGTCATAGCTGGAAGCAGACCCAGCACTGGTCTCTTCAGAGGGGGAGGAGCCCGGGGGTCCGCACAGCCAAACACAAGGCTACATAATGAGAAAAGGCTCTAGTGTCATTTTGTAAATGACTTCTCAAGACACATTGGAGATGATTGATTTTAGGGTTTAGTTTTTGCTTCTTCACTGCATTTGTCTGTTTTGTTAATGTCTGACCAGGTTGTTAATGTCATTTTTATTGTTTATTTCACGACTTTTCTGTTTCACTGTTTTGAAAACGTCAGTAACTGTTTTCACAGTTTTATCTCTAAACCTTCCTCAGATTAATTTAACCAGGTGTGAAACTTCACTCTTCACATCACTCTTCTGTCCTGACAGTGAGTACTGGGGCCCCCCAGGGCTGTGTGCTCAGCCCCATGCTGTACACTTTGTACACCCATGACTGCGCACCAATCCACAACAACAACATCCTTGTCAAATTTGCGGATGACACTACTGTGGTGGGGCTGATCCACAACAATGATGAAACAGCCTACAGGGAGGAGGTCCTGAACCTCACCACCTGGTGTTCCCTTAATAATCTAGCACTCAACTCCTCCAAAACAAAGGAGTTGGTGCTGGACTTCAGGAGGAAGAGGGAGGATCCCCCTCCCCTTCTGATCCGAGGGGACACCGTGGAGAGGGTCAGTGACTTCAGATTCCTGGGTACATACATTTCTCAGGACCTCACATGGGGCAGAAACACCAGTGCCCTTGTGAAAAAAGCACGGCAGCGCCTGTACTTTTTAAGGTCACTGAGTAAGGTGAACCTGTCCCAGGAACTGCTGCTGTCCTTCTATAGATGTTCTGTGGAGAGCATCCTTACCAACAACATCTTAGTGTGGTATGGGAGCAGCTCTCAGGCTGACAAGAAGGCTCTGGAAAGAGTCAGGAAGTCAGCCCAGAGCATCATAGGAGTTCAGCTGTCCTCTCTGTCAGACATCTATAACACCAGGTGTCTGCGCAGGGCCAGAAGCATCACCCTCGACAGTTCACATCCCGGACACAGCCTGTTCTCACTGTTGCCCTCAGGGAGGAGGTACAGGTCCATCCAGGCCCGCACCTCCAGATTTAGCAGCACATTTTATCCAAGTGCAATACGGGTGCTGAACACACTGCAATGACAATACCTCACAAAGAACCTATACTTAACATAAGTCATAGTGTTCAGCCAGGGTCAAAGTGCAATATATACTTAGCTCTACTGTTTCTTTTTTGTTTTGTTTTTTCTCGGCTGGTGACATGTCTGTTTTTATACTGTATATATATTTACACTTCCTTTCTTCTTTAAACTTTTGCACTACGCATCACCAGAGAGTTGTCACTTACAATTTCGTTGTACATATGTATAATGACAATAAAGGCATTCTATTCTATTCTAAACAACTCTGACACACTGAAACTGTACTAAAGTCCTTTAAATACCTATATTGCTTGCCACCTTTTTAACAGGGGAACTACTAATATGTAACTTTATTTATTCATTCATTCATTCATTCATTCATTTATTTATTTAACCTTTATTTGACCAGGTAAGTTACTTAGACATGGATGGATGGATGGATGGATGGATGGATGGATGGATAGATGGATAGATAGATAGATAGATAGATAGATAGATAGATAGATAGATAGATAGATAGATAGATAGATAGATAGACAGACAGACAGATAGATAGATAGATAGATAGATAGATAGATAGATAGATAGATAGATAGATAGATAGATAGATAGATAGATAGATAGATAGATAGATAGATAGATACTTTATTGATCCTTTGCAGGAAATTTGGTTACGACAGCTGTAAAAAAAAAAAAAAAAAAAAACAACACACTGACCCATCCCAACAGACAACCAACATTAGAGACACAATGAAAGATATAATAAAAAAAGAATAAATGATATATGAAATATATAATGTACAGTAAAAGTAAGGTTAAAAGAAAAGGATAAAACACCTGTAAGTATGCACAGCATACAATCATTTTTTGTTCAGCAAAATTAAAGACAAAGAGAATTATAGAGAAAGAGCTATCAATCTGAAACAAAGTAAACTAGAAAAGCACTCGGAGAGCGCAGATGTCAGCCAAGGCAGATCAATGCAAAATGTCACCACCAAAATGTAACTGTTTGTTCCTTGTGCCAGTATCAACATTTCCTGAAAATTTCATGAAAATCCGTCCATAACTTTTTGAGTTATCTTTCACACAGACAAACAGACAAACCCTGATGAAAACATAACCTCCCTGGTGGAGGTTAAAAAAAAAACAAAACTGGTTTACACTGAAAAATGCAAAATACAGAGGATAATTTTACAGTAAATGCTGATAAATCACTTAATAAAGGTTAAATATTGAGAAAAAAATCCTTTGGGAACTGCCGCAAAAGTAGAACTGGGTCTCTATGGGTTAACCTGTTACTACTCCCAGAAGGTGGCAGTAACGAACATAAAATTTATTTGCCGAGCACCATTAAATAACAAAAGAAGAAGAAGGTGTTATTCTCAGGTGCAGCTGAAACGTGTGTGGCGTTCTGTCTGAGCGTTTTATTGGGAAGGAGGTGGCGCAGTTCATTATAGCCTGAGTTTTATGAGTTTTTTGTGTGTAATAGTGTTTTTAGACTCGAGCACATTCATTTTTCATTCATTTAGTTGTTTTGATCAAAAGAAAAAACTTAAACATTTTTTTATGTGTACAAGGAACTAATATCAGAGCAAGAACATTAATAAATAAAGCCGATCAAGACAAAATAGTAATTGCCATGTACTCTAGTAATAACAAAATAAATTCAACATGTATTGCTCAAAGAGGAGTGGGAAGAAGAAAACTTAATAATCCCACCCCCATAACTTCTGCTTCCTTAATGATATAATAATATCTGTTTAGAGTCCAAATAATGTAAATAACCAATAGTAAACAGATTAGGAAAAACTGATGTATATTACACATAGCAACTATCTAATTGATAGTCTACATAACTTCTAATACAATATATTTCAACAATAATTACACACAAACAATGGTAATGGAAGTGACACAAACCAACAAAGGTAAGAAAGAGCCAAGGATGGAATGGCCCAGCAATTAGCCATAAGCAATAAGCCCCGCCCTCCTTATACTGTGACCAGACCATCCATTTGTAAAGTGCTTTAAAATAACTGTTGAAGATGAAGGCGACTGTTAAATAACTTCGTATCAACATAAGGAAACTGAATGATCTATCAATAGCTGTCAATGGTTCAGTGAATATAATATTGGAATTTTTGTCCGAATTGTCGTCTTTATTACAAGAAACAGGAACAGTGACGGTAACAGTCACAGCTGTGGATTTTACTTTGCAGGAAAAGCAGAAGCAGTGTGGTGCTGCAGCTGCATTTACTGGTAAGGTCGGTACTGAATGTTTTCCAAAAGACGGGTGAAGAAAACCACAGACTGAGCTGCAGTTCATTATGTGCAGAAAGACTCTGCTTTATTAAACGGTCTGTAGCTCAGACAGGCAGCATCACAGAAACTTTTTGCGTTCACCTAAACCTAAAGCAGTTTCTTGTGACCAGATGGGGCCGTGGAGACCGGAGCTTCAAAGCGCTGTGAGGACGCATCGCATAGGTCAACAGCTTCTGGTAAAGACACTGACGTACACGACCGACGTCCCTTTAGTAGGTCTTCAGCGCCGGTTTACGGCTCCTTGTAGTGACTGCACTTCCTGTGATTCATTAAACCCCAGCATTCCTCCACATCCCTCAGTGTCGTCATTATGTAGCAGAGTTCACGGACGTTATCGGCAGGCTTTGCTAAGAATGAATCATGGAAATTGCTGTAATTATCTCTCAACCAGATCCTCTTCATGTTTACAACCTTTAAGCCCATGTTTTTCCTCGTCGCATTCATCCAGCGGAGAGAGGGAGGAAATATCAATATGGCTTGCATCAAGTCAGAGAATAAATTATTCTTAATTGCTTACAGAGAGCAGTAATGCTTGGGGGGTATTGTGGGGAGTGAGTAGGGGCTGCAAACTGATGATTGTGACTGCAGTAATGTACAGCAGGTCATGTATTACGTAAAGATGGAGAGTAAATCAGGGAAGCATTGCATCTGTATGATCAGTGAATTAAACGTAGGAAAATACATGATAGAAAATGCATAATATTATTATAAACAGTGTTGTGCAAATTATTTCCAAACTATATTACTTTACAGATTACTTGTTACTGTTATTTAAAAGTAATTCCTGACCTTACCATATTACACTGGTCTATAAGGAAAATGCTTCCAGAATAAAAGTAATGAAATTTTACCACATGAGAGTCACTGATAAAGAAAAGTCAAGTCAAAAATGCTGGTTGGCTGAACTTTCCAAGATACAACCTTAGGTCAAAATGTGAAATTCAAGAATTAACCAGAGAATGGGTTTGACTCAAAAGGAATATTTGTCTCAGAGCTACAAGATCTACTTCAAAACACTGTCTGCACATTAGAATACATTCACCTTACAGGTTCTATTTAGTGGAAGATTTATAAAACTATTATATAAATGTACATAAACCAATATATATGCGTAATAACACTTTATCGTAAACCTTGAAAACATCAGCAAACCGGCACTTTTGTCATTTATTTTCCAATTAATCTTATTAAAGTACGTAACATTTAGCACATTTAATGTCTGAAACAAATCATTTCTAAAAAATTGTAGACCAGTGTTACTATCTCAGAATTGTAATGCATTACATGACTCTTGTATTACTTTTGAGTTACATTCAGACTCTTGTCATAAATGGCGCGTGCGCAAAAGGCCGCCCCTCCCCAATACAAGAGGTAGGACAGCCTTGGGACGCATAAATTAGCACCGCGAAGTACATGTGGACAGATAGGTCAGCACATAGCACTATGTTCTATGATGTTCGAATCCCAGCAGGAACGCTTACATTTTTTTCAACATTTTACACGTTCAAACAGGGGGCGTGGCGCCGAGGATGTCGCTAGATAAATCTGCAATTGTTAAAATAGTGTAAGCGATGTTTCTGTGCTGCCCATTTGTGGAAGGATTTGTTCATGTTTGTTCATGACAGGATGTGGTGAGGAGTGCTTTTATTGTGAAGGCAGGAAATGTGGTGTGTGTGGAAGCGCTGAATGGTTAGGGCTGATGTGTTAAGGACGGTGCTGTGGAGAAATAAAGTGCCTCCCAAGTTAAGACTATCATCTTTTTTTTTGCACATCACGCCGTCAGGGCTCATTCTCAAGACGCTCCGTTACATTGGTGGCAGCGGTGGAATTGCTCCAGTGCAGAAGCCCATCTTTTCCGAGACGGTACGAATAAAAAAAAAAAGAGAGAAAAAGTCCAGCTAGCTAGGTTCAGTTAGCCACTGCTAACTCCCGTTTAGCTTAGCTGCAAAAGTTTAAATAGGACGAGTGTTGAACTGCGCGCTGTTTTTCTTTTTTTTTTTTTTTTTTTTTTTTTTTTTTTAGCTAGAGAGGTTACAAAAGAAATAAATAAAGTATTTGGAAATACGACGAGGACCCACTGGATTTCAGAAACATCGCTTACAGTAGTCATAGAAACGTTAGCTTACCTTGTCATTGCTGATCACAGGGATCATGCTAATGCTAACTAGCTTCTTAAAGCAGGGTTAAGGTTAGTAATGAGCAGACGTCCATGTGGCCAATGGACTGTCTTCTGCCATCTTCACCCATTGGCTGAATACAAACAGGAAATAGAACTTTTCTGCTGCATTTTTTATTCCTTAAGATGTTGCGGTCTGGGGCGCTGTTAAGGGGGGATATATGACAAATTCATGGGGCCCAGCATTCCCAGGGGGCTCATACAGCAGTGGAGTGGGCCAGGAGGCTTGGCTATAATCCAGGCATGTCCAAAGTCCGGCCCGGGGGCCAATCACGGCCCGCGGTCAAATTTTATACGGCCCACAGCTTGGGTTTTATATTCTATTATTTATGGCCCGCTTGGACTGTTGAACCGAGTACATGAATCATAAAAGGTTCAAGATGCAGTTTCTCCTTTCACCTCATGGTGGCAGCACCACTCTAACTCTATCTGGCTCTGTGACCTCTCCGTGAACCTTTTTCGCTAATTTCTAACCACGGCGCCTGTAAATAAAAAAAAGGAAAGTTGACAGTGAGGGCCGCCGCTTCCAGGAGAGATGGGAATTACAATTTTTTTTCACTGACAATCGAGGCAATTATGTTTGCCTAATTTGTCAACAGACTGTTGCCTTGTTTAAGGAATTCAATGTAAAGAGACACTAGCAGACAAAACATGCTAACGCATACGACAAGCTAGCAGGGAGTGAGCGCTCCGAAAAAGTGAAGCAAATTCAAGCTGCTTTAAACTCACAACAGTGACTCTTCATGTGAACCTGGGAGTTCAATGAATTCACCACCAAGGCAGGCTACCAAGTTGCCAGGTTAGTTGCCTCTAACTGCTGGTGTTTCGTACTTGTAGATGTGACACAAATATTACTTTCTGAATGATTTTGTGAAAGACAAGAGTAAGAGTCAAATGTTTTCATCTTAAATGTTAACAGACTTTGCATTACTGAGTAATATATGAGTAATGATTACTCATATAAGTCATGTTTAAAATGAATGTGGGGTTAAGATTTTTATCAACTTGGAAGTTTAAGATGCTCTATACAGTTTGTTCTATGTTATCTGACTCCAGATGTGAAAGGAAGGCAGAAATGTTTTTTTTTTTTTTTTTTTTTTTTTTTTAAATTTGTTCACACCTGAGTGGCTTAGATTTGGTTACATTGCCATTTAAAAAAAATTATATTGTGACAATGAAAATAAAATTGTTGTAGAACAGCACATTTATATGTAATTTTTACTGTTTAAAAATGTCTGAAGGGACCACTGGCCCCTGGCAATGTCCACATTATCAGATCTGGCCCTCTTTAAAAAAAGTTTGGACACCCCTGCTATAATCTCTCATATTTACGTGTAAGTGTTCATTAATACGAACTGCCCCATTTTAAAAATCAAAGTGTCTTCAGTTTCACTTTCACTTTGCACCGCTCACAGAACGCTATCTCCACCAAGCTCCGACAGATTGTTTGCAGTGACTTTCTTGTAGCAAGGGCCCAACATGATTCTGTTTCAGGGGGCCCAAAATCGGTAGTGGCACCCCAACTTGCGGTTTTACTGTTTCTTTCTTTTTTACTGTAAAGTTATATATGTAAACAATCATACAGTAATGATGTAACGTGAGGGTTCGTTGGTGGTTAATAGTTCATTCTTGATAAAATGAGACTGCAGGATGGAGAAGGATTTCTTCATACAACAGTGCTTTACTTTTCATGTGCCGTGACAGCTACAACAACACTTCCTGAAAACATCATCTCACATGACCGAAGCAGCCAATCAGGAACTAACAGTACCTAGATCGGTAAATGTTAAGTGATTTAGAAAGGCACATTCAACAAGCTATTTTAGCTGCTTATAGACAACAAATGAAAATAATTAAATGTGTATATGTGTAAATAATAATTCTGCAAACATAAATGTAAATAGTTATTTGTGTAAACACTGTCAATATATTTTTTAACAAATACCTGAATTAACTTATTCCCTGCAATCTACTCCACTGTCAAACCTTACATTCCTTCAACACAATTTTAACTTCTGAGCCTTACAAATATGTAAGGACATACTAATACAATGTTTGTATATCATCGTCATAAACATGTTTTTACTATTACTGTGCTTATGTTTAACTTAGAATATTATTATTATTATTAGCATTTCCCATTTTCACTCTTACATTAATTTGGGAACTGATGATGGGTATGAACTATATCGAACCAACTTATAAAAACCTGTATTATTCTGTCAGGTTGGTAAGTTTTGTAGTATCTCGACTTCCCGTAAGTGTGTGAATATTTATCAAGGTTTCCAGGAAGTTTACTTTTTCACTCCTTCATGGTTTGAAGTCAAATGAAACATTAATAAAGTAGACATGTCGATTGGCTGACTTGTTTTCTTTCTGGCATCTCTGCATGCTGAATACAAAACAGAGAAATAATAATGCTGATTCAGCACGCAAACTGAGAGGGAAAGTTTGTTCATCTGTTTTGTTTTACGGCCACTGGAATCAAGAAAGATTTTTTTTTTTTTTTTTTATACTCAAGTTAAAATTGAGTGATGTTTGTGATATTGCACCACCATGCTGTAATATATTAAAGTGAATTAGTGCTGTATCATCCTCAACAATCAACAGATTTATGCCTGATCTGTGACAATGAAGATTCGGAAAAATAGAAATGCATAGCAACAGGAGTATCGTCAATATTTTAGAGACTCCCCTCCAAAAATATCACAAATCCTGTTTCCAGTGGAGCTCTTATTTTATGAAGTGGAGCCAAGCTGACTGTGGCTCCCCTGTGGTTCACACTGTCTTCGCTACACAACCTAAATCATCATGGGGTTAATGATAGGATCAGAAAATATTTTATCCTTGATGATTACCCCCTAATTACTCAAATGTATCGTGTACAGGCAGGCAGTTGACCAGACACTGATTGTTTGGCATGCTCTGAAATAGTTTTCTCCAGACAGGCTTTAATTTTTGTTCGTAACAGCCAATCAGTGTCAGTGGCTTTTGTTAAAAGGTGGGTTGTCATCCTTCCACTGTCAAACTGTAAACAATGCAATCCTGTCCAGAATAAACAGAGTAAATGACTGAAATGTTTGACACGTTTTGTAGTTTTTAGTCACATGACTGGAGAGTAGAGGAGCCCTAGAGGGAAAAACACTGTTGCAGCACTAAACACTGTAGAACCAAAGCTTATCCCTGTCAAATGTCCATCTGTTTTAAGCCGATTTAGATTGTTTTAAGTTATGTATTTTAAACCAGATGACTTCTCAAAAGAAAAACAGAGAAAATTGAACAGACTGAATGTGATCATACAGCACCTACCACAGTGTTGAAGCCACTGTAAACACCAGTTCCTGTCAGAGGTCCAATGATATTTGCATATTACAGAGAATCCCTTCCTTTCAAATACCCAAGTGTACAGTTAGATCTAGTTTCAATCTGGAAGGGTCAATAATGCTACTTTTTTGGCTAAAAACCCCCAGACAGGAAAACAAAGCCATGCTTCGCCTTCCAGTAAAGCTTCATAATTAATCCTATTGGAATCATAGTTGTGAGTCTGGGCAGTTATGTAGTCACACAAGATTCAGGATTATTAAGGCAGGTCTAATTCTGGATAGAGATGAGCAATGTGGCCAAAAACAGTTTTTTTATTATGAATAATTTTAAACAATGTTGTCTGCGTATTTGAACTGAAGACAATTTTCAGATTCAGTAATGCATTTGGTAACACTTTATAATAAGAAACACTATGAAGCATTAGTTAAACATTAACAAATACTGAATTCATCATTTATAAAGCCTATTTCTGATATGAATACTCATAAATATATGGTTTATAAGCACAGTTATAAATGTTCTATGAATCATTAATAAGAGCATTAGTTAAGCATTAATAAATACTGAATTCATCATTTATAAAGCATATTCCTGCCATGACTATTCATTAATATATAGTTTATAAGCACAGTTATAATGGTTTTACTCATCATTAATAAGAGCATTAGTTAAGCATTAATAAATACTTAATTCATCATTTATAAAGCCTATTTCTGACATGAATACTCGTGAATATATGGTTTATAAGCACAGTTATAAATGTTCTACAAATCATTAATAAGCACACTAGTTAAGCGTTAATAAATACTGAATTCATCATTTATAAAGCATATTTCTGACATGAATACTCATTAATATATGGTTTATAAGCACAGTTATAATGGTTTTACTCATTAATAAGAGCATTAGTTAAGCATTAATAAATACTGAATTCATCATTTATAAAGCATATTTCTGACATGAATATTCATTAATATATTGCTTATAAGCACAGTTATAATAGTTTTACTCATCATTAATAAGCTAATCTACAGTGTTCTTAATGATTATATTTTCATACTTTATAAATTATGGATTCAGTATTTAAAAATGTAGTATTGCAGCAGTTACAAACCAGTTATGACGCGCATTTATGCTTGCACATACACTATTCAGACATGTAATAACGGTTAGTGAATATGTTAGTGGGTATTTTATACTCACACATTTATTTTCCCATAGATGTCCTATAAACAGTTATTAATACAGGAATTCATTATTTCAGGTAGTTATAAAACACTTACTACTCATTAATTAAGTATATGGTGTGAGTTCATCTAAAGTGTGGACTATCTTTGCCATATAAAGCATTTACAAATGAGATTTAAAGGTTGGCAATGCCTAAAAACTCACAAAAGTTTTAGTTATTCTAACAAACGAAGGAAAGACACAGCACATGGGATTATCAAACAAACTGCATGACTGAATGATGAATGATTACGAATGATGAGTAAAACATTTATAACTGTGCTTATAAACCATATACTAATGAGTATTCGTGTTAGAAATATCCTTTGTAAGTAATGAATTCAGTATTTGTTAATGCTTAACTAATGCTTCATAGTGTGTACATATTATAAAATGTTATCATTCTTTTTTTTTGTTTGTTTGTTTTTTTTACTAAATCTATATGCCATGTACAACTGGAAAAACACATTCACAATTGATATTTTACAAGAAGCAAACTGGTTGGTCTCAAGAGGCAGACTGATCTCATGAAATCACATTGTATGTAACGCCAGTTTATTGCATTTGGTGTGCTATACGTATGCATTTTCATCCTTTCGCGTGTTATTTAACATCATTTGATGGCGTGTCAATGCGCTAATTGCGCTAATTGCTAACCCTAACCGGTAATCACAGTAGCTCCTAATCGCTAACCCTAAACCTAACCCCAAACATAACTCTAACCCTAACCACTAATCCCGCTAATGGCGTGTTATTTTATACGCCGTAAATACACACGCTGAAAGCTTATAAGGCGTACAGATAACACACCAACTTCTTTCACTGGCAGATTTTTTTGCTTAATTCAATATTTTTTTGCTTAATTCAAGATTTTTTTTGCTTAATTCAGGATTTTTTTGCTTAATTCAAGCAAAAAAAACCAAAAAACCCAATTGAACAAGTGATAATTATCTTGAAATGAATTAAGCACAAAAAAATCTTGAAATAAGATAACATCTTGAATTAAGCAAAAAAAAAATCTTAAATTAAGCAAAAAATCTTGAATTAAGCAAAAAAAATCTTGAAGTAAGCAAAAAAAATTCTGAATTAAGCAAAAGAAAAAATCCTGAAATAAGCAAAAACCTTGAATTAAGCAAAAAAAAAATACATCTGCCAATGGAACAAGTGAAAATTATCCTGGTAAGATTTCTTGAAATAAGATTTTCACGATCTATTGTCTAAAAATAAGTTCTCATATCTCACTGAAAAGTTACTCTTTAGGTGATTATGTCTTATTTAAATGTGTGATGAGATATTTTGACTAGAAATGAGAAAAATACACTTCGTAAGATTTAGATTTTTGCAGTGTGTGCATTTAAAACCTAAAATGGGTTGATGCCGACGCTAACACAAGAGGAAGTTTAAACAAGTACAGTTAAACTAGGGGGTGTGCTGCCAATAATAAAGCCCCCCCTCAGTATAAACACAGTCCGGTACTTGTGTCCCTATCGTCTTGACCAGTGTGGAGTTTTTGGGAGTTAGCCTCAGAGGAGAAGCATCTTCAGTCCTGGAGGAAAATTAATTTCTCCTATGCATACCCCAACCACAGTTAGAAGACCTCAGCAGGAATGGTTAATACAGGCATAAAAAGTTGACTTGATTATGAGCCTGTTTCTGTCCAGTTGCTTCAGTCTGTCCTACTGCGATTCTCACACTTTATAACCGATGCTGCATTCATTCACCCCAGCCTGTTCTGATCTGCACACACTTGGCCAACACATGTGAGATAAGTCATGTCCTCCAACTCCCCAACCTCTTCCTGAACTAAGAAAATGTATGTTTGTTCATGTATACTTTGAACATCAGTCTCTGAATCCAAGTTTTGGGATCTCAGGGACATCGGGCAGAGCCACCGCCAAATACAAATGTATGTGATTCTGCAGAAATGGTTCAGTCTAACATAAATGTCCTTCCCAATCTGCTTTTCCTGCCTCGGACCTATGGTATGAACCCAAATAAAACAAAGGCTTCACATACAGTTATCCAGACCTGAAAATACTGTAAAAACTGAAAATAATTTCCAATAACATCATCGTATGTTCCCTTGAAAGCCAATTAGGAACACTTTAGAGGCACACTTGAACGGCACTATTGTACTGTTAAAAAAAGACAACGCACAGCCTGAACAACTGCTGAGTATTCTTAGGCTAATCTTCCCAAACCACAAATTTAGTATTTGTCATATTTTAAAGAAGATATCATTCAACACAGTAGCAGTTTTGTCAATGTTGACAAACCGACTAGAGTTCAGTCCTTTATTCACTCAACAGTGGTTTTGTTTATTTGTTATCATCTGTGAGTAACGGACCATAAACATGACATATTTCAAATGCGACCACATGGAGCCGCGTTCTAGTGAACCACAAAATGAAACCTATAATTGGAGATGTGTTGATGTGTTCAGATAATTGGACATGGAATACTGTGCTTTCCATCCAAATGGTAACTGGATCCATGTTTCTAAAAAAAGAAGGTCCTACAATGAAGAGTGGGATTGTTTCAGACTATCGCTGTGTAGGACCAGAGGTGTGGGGGCCTTAATTGAATTTTCATTGCCCACTTGCCTTCTAATGGCAAAGTTTCCTTTTTGGAATCAAAACTTGCCAATGCTGCAAAACACAGAGCTCTGAGACTGTGGAGTTTGGTTCTGCTCCAGACCTTGTGTTTATATACTTGGAGGCCTTTGGCCCCTGTAAACTGAACCAGTTCTACCTGCAACTGGGAAGCCGTGTCCATGTGAATCTCAGTTTGGTTTTGTGTTTCTGTCCGCTGTGACTTACTGCAAGGCTGAAAATAGTAGAATCCAGGACATGAACCTGAGCACCCACCGATATGTATCTAGTATGTACTGCAGTGGTTTCCAACCTTTTTTGGCTCGTGACCCCATTTTAACATCATAAATTTCTGGTGACCCCAGACATTCAGACGGAGACATTTTTTTGCTATTAATTTGTTTTTGATCATGTAATAGTTTGCTATACTATGTTGCAAATAACCATAAATTTTAGACAACATTTAGTCTATATAATGTATATTATTATGGACGGAGGCAGAAAAGCCAGGTGTAGATTACTGCACAACGTGAGAATTTATTTTCCTTGGTCAGGATATGTACAGTCAGTCCAGCTTGGATTTACAAGGCTGACAATTAATACTGAACAAACAAGAACTCAAACTATGAATTATGAAAGAGCTGCAGCATCTGAAACCGACCACAATGAACATTTGAAAGATAAACAGAACCACAGTGCTTCAGTTTCAGACTCACAGTTTGTCATATCTTTTACGGATTGTGATTGCCTCTATCAACTCACCAAATAGTTTTTATTAGTAAGGTTTTCTTTTTTCTTTTTTTTTTTTTTAATCATCTATTAGAAATTTCAGGCAACCCCATTTCAATTTCATTCCACGTGGGGTCCCGACCCCAAGGTTGAAAAACACTGATGTATTGTGTATATTTTTTATTTCACATGAATAATGTTGCACTGGCGACTCCAGGGTGTACCCCGCCTTCACCCATAGGTAGCTGGGATAGGCTCCAGCACCCCCCGTTAACCTAGTGAGGATAAAGCGGGTTCAGAAGATGAATGAATGAAAGAATAATGTTGGGAAGTGGCTACTCACCTACAGGGATATCACACAAATAAATGACAAAATAAATGTAATTGTAATTCTGCAGCACTCTTCTCTCTATCCTAAATATAGACTGTACATGAACATGGATAAACTAATGTTAATTTATGCAGCTTTGGAAAAGTGAAGCCAAAACACCACAGGTAAGGGATCTGTCCTGTATAATACTGTAACACTGTGGTACTGAGAGCCAGTCCAGATGGTAACCCTCCACCACAACTGCTACACTCATGTTTTTTTTTTTTGTTTCCTACTGTTATATGATCTGTTTTTCAGAAGAACTTTAATACTCCACTAATATTAATTTTAAATATGTGCAGTACCAGTGTAGTTATGGTATTTTACAGAGCACTTCATTGTGATTTGTTAGTGTTAATGTTGCTAGGCTAGCAGATGTATTTAAATCATTTAAGTCCGTTTTTACCTTTTTTTTTTTTTTTTTTTTTTTTTAATGTCTGTCACTGAGGAAATAAGATTGATTTTACACAGATTGTTTTGTTAAGCAACGGCACAAAACACATCAAATCTTTTGGTTTGTTTTGAAATTTGGCAGGACACATTAGTGTATGGCAGGACACCAGAAAATATTCACCAGACTAATATCATGCATTACACTGCTGAATCACACCTAAAAAAAAAAAGTACATCTATCTATCTATCTATCTATCTATCTATCTATCTATCTATCTATCTATCTATCTATCTATCTATCTATCTATCTATCTATCTATCTATCTATCTATCTATCTATCTATCTATCTATCTATCTATCTATCTATCTATCTATCTATCTATCCACCCACTCACAGTATTTTCCTTTAAAATCAGAAGATGGATAAAACATTACCAGACAACATTAGTTTAAATGAGTGTTTTGGGGATTTTTCAGTTTTATTCTTCAGTTTAGCTGATTTTGTTGGAGAAACTTAGCTTTGATGAAGTAACTAACACATTCATGTTACTCATTATTATTATTATTATTATTATTATTATTATTATTATTATTATTATTATTATTATTATTATTATTATTATTATTATTATTATTGGATAATTTTTTTGTTTGTTTTTATTGTGCATCTCCAAAAGTACAATATAAAAAAAGAAAGAAATTCACATTTTATGATACAAGATTTTGTGACACACAAAGTATAACCCCCCCTAACCAATGGCGACCCCCATACCAACCCAACCTGGATCTCAAAATACAAAAACCACTAATAAAAACAAATACATGTATATAATTTACAGATATCAACAGATAGGTGATCAGGATAGTCATAGACAATTATGTTGCACACTTTCTTTAACCATCATATAAACAGCATCCCACATACTAAGGGTTTTTCAACTAGCTGCATGCATCTGGGCCACTGACCTCTCCATCGTAACTACAACCAGAAAATCATTGATCCGTTGTTGCCGTGATAAAGTATGAGGCGGCTGCCATCTCAATGCCAGCATTTTCATGTAACTTATTATATAGTTAAAATGATAACTGTAAACTACAATGGAAAAGTATTTTTCCTAACACTACCAATAAACAACGAGCTGCTCCAGAAGTGCTGTCTTGTGTTGGTATTATTATATATATATTTTTTATTTCTCTCACTCCAATTCGTTAAGCGTTCTATTTGACTGACATCCTCTTTGGCTCTGTAAGAATACGTTTGATACAATAACCTCCAACATCTGCTGATTTAATAAGATTAAGAAAAAGCTTAAAATATCATTTTGAAAAGCATAATCCGATCCAGATCTGATATGCAATGTAAATTGTCGATCAGGGATTTTCACATTTTCTTCATGTACAGAACAAGAAGCAATTCCTTTTTTGCCCAGTATCATATTTAATAGTTGAAACTGGTCATCAGGTAGAAGAAAACAGCAAAATCCTTCAGTGCCAGTGAATTAATTGCGACTTGTACAAGGTTATTTCACAGCATTGGTGGCTGTATCTGCACTGATGTCATGTTTTAGATCCTTCCAAAAAACAGGATAATTGTAGTAGTGACTGTGGCAGTTGGGGGACTGTGCAGGCCTGAACTGGAGACCAGGCTCTTTGAATTACTGATTCATGGATGATATGTCCTGGCCGTGGACTCGACTGTAAATAAATGCCAGAGCACACCCTGCTGAATCTGGCTGAATGTGTGATTAGCTCTGGCGGATACATAAAGGACACTTTGGCTTGCAGAAGTGCCGGAGAGCTGATTTTTCCAAGGACGGCATATTCCCGTGCCTCACATGTGGATCTGAGACGTCTAATACTCCTGAGCTGATTTGTACTACTGTTTCTTTTGCACACAGCGTTTTGGATGAGTGATGATCTGTCTCCGAGTGTGCAGATGAAAACCAAGTGCTGTCTGTAGGAGATAGGAAAATCTGCATGATCATGTGCTATTGACTGACACGAAGAAACATGAAAATGTGTGTAGAAAATTAAGGGTTCAGCTAAAGCATCTCCTGTGCACGTTTTTATATTTATACATTAACAAATCATCACCGACGTAGTTCAGCTACTTTAAATGTTCTTCCATTTTTAGCCACTTTGAATCAGACAATGTACTGTCACAAAAACTAGATGGATTCAACAGTAAAAAAAACTACCTCAGTGATATTACTGTTAACATTTTTACCGACAGTATTTGCTATTCTGTTATCAGCCAGGTCCATCTTAGAACCACAAACATTTGTTTATTATTATGACAAAGGCAGATGTACTTTATACTGCTTTCAAGTTACATAGTTTGAGCTGTAACTAGAATCGGAAAAAAAGCACTTGTCGTTAGCCTCATAGCATAATTGCCTAAGTCATACACTATAGAATAGAATAGAATAGAATAGAATAGAATATCTTTGTCATTGTACAGGTACAATGAAATTGAAAAGTGCGATCGTCCTAGGTGCCATAAAAAGTATAAATAATGTATATAAAAGAGTATAACAACAGAAATATGAAAGAAAAACCCTGACGGCATAAATATCTACCAAAAAAAAAGAAAAAAGCAGCATAAAAAAGTATAAAAGACACATAAAACATCATCATATACCCTGGACAACATTCAGCATTCCACACTTACATTAATGTCCAGCAGTGTTCAGTGCAATTATGGCCCTGGGATAAAAACTGTTCTTTATAAAAATGTAGACAGAAGTATTGGGACAGGTTGAATTCGGGTGTTTCTTTTCTAATAGAGGTCTGGGATGCAAAACAATAATGACAAATATCATAATAGAATTTTATATTATGATAAATATCATATTGATTATTAATATTAATGTTTATATCTCACATCAGCATGAACAGGACATCTTACAGCTGTAGCCATGATGTGTTCCAACATTTTTGTCCATATAGTTTATAAACATCAATATTTACTTTTTTTGTTTAATGGGAGATTTTTCTTCCTAAGTGAGATGTGAAGAAAGTAGATGATTAGTTGTGGTAGGAAATTATTATTTACAGTCAGAGTATGAGAAATGTTTTAGAAATATAAAGGTAAAATGTTTAAAATCATAGTCATCGTAGAGAAATAAAGTAAAAACCAGCTCAGAGGCATTTTGAAAGGAAAGATAATTTAAACAAAACTAATGAAATGCAATGACATTTAACACAATATAAAACTATTTTATGACATTTGTCATTGTTGTTTTGTTTGGAAAGAAACACCTGAATTCAATGTGTCCCAATACTTTTTTTCCCCATGTAGTGTATGACTTAAACAGTTATGCTATGAGGCTGACAACATGTCAACCTTCAAGTTCCCACATTTCCAAGTTGGACATATCACGAATTTCTGCTAAATTTAAAGTAAAAATACTTAACAAAAATAATTGTGAAAGAACTCAAGGCAAATAATACCATCAGAAATGCAATGACATAGTAATGTATATTTATCCATTAAGTGAAGTACAGTCAGAATTATTTTGCTTGTGGTTTCATGCTTATGTGGTGTTTGAACTCTGTTTCTAAGATAACGTGAGTAATGTTATACACCGTTGCCTATTGCAGACAAAATAAGCAGAATGATCATGTTTGGCTTCAAAAATGCATGATCCAGACACACAAATCATCAGGTTATGAAGGATGTCAGTGTGGAGAAAATACGAGGCAATGCTGAGTTTTCAAGGTTTGTTGTGATCTGTTCATACATTTTTTCACATTGTTACATATTCTACGACATAAATATTAGAGATTGTCTGTTTCGTTTTGATTTAATGAGGCTCCAGATTTCACTTGTAAATTAACAACTACAACTTTAGGGTTTAATGTCTATTTTTTTTCATTTAACTTCAAGAAATATTTGGTCCAGTAGTTCATAATGTAAGTAGCCTTTACTTCAATGGGCAGATAATCTGATTTATACAATTATGAAATTCACTTCAGATTTTTTTTTTTTTTTTTTTTTATGTTTTTGAAATAATTAAACTAAGCAACAGCACAGTAAGATCTGGGTTTTGTTTATGAACACTCCATCAGTTTCATCAACAATTATTTCCACAACCTTTTATCAACCAATCTTTACCATTCTGCCTGCATGACATGAATGCATCTTATCTTATCTTATCTTATCTTATCTTATCTTATCTTATCTTATCTTATCTTATCTTATCTTATCTTGTCTTGTCTTGTCTTGTCTAATCTGATCTCATCTTATCTTATTTTACCTTACCTTACTTTATCTACCTTATCTTATCTTACCTTACCTTATCGTACCTTACCTTATCTTACCTTTTCTTATCTTACCTTTTCTTATCTTATCTTGTCTTATCTTATCTTACCTTATCTTATCTTATTTAATCTGATCTCATCTTATCTTACCTTACCTTACTTTATCTACCTTATCTTATCTTACCTTACCTTACCTTATCGTACCTTACCTTATCTTACCTTTTCTTATCTTATCTTGTCTTATCTCACCTTTTCTTTTCTTATCTTACCTTATCTTATCTTATTTTACCTTACCTTATCTACCTTATCTTATCTTACCTTATCTTATCATACCTTACCTTATCATCTTATCTTACCTTTTCTTATCTTATCTTATCTTGTCTTATCTTACCTTACCTTACCTTATCTTATTTTACCTTACCTTACCTTATCTTATCTTATTTTACCTTACCTTACCTTATCTACCTTATCTTACCTTACCTTATTGTATCTTATCTTATCTTATCTTATCTTATCTTATCTTATCTTGTCTTGTCTTGTCTTGTCTTGTCTTGTCTTGTCTTGTCTTGTCTTGTCTTGTCTTACCTTACCTTACCTTACCTTACCTTACCTTATCTTATCTTATCTTATCTTATCTTATCACACCAAGATGGGTTTGCCAAAAAGATTGTATGGTTTTATATTCTTTATTTTTCTCATTAAATAAAATTAAATGTCACTTTGGAAGCTAACGCTACTATTTGTTTCAGTATTCTAGTCCATTAATTGCAGGTGTTTGTACACTTAAGTTTCACAGATAAAAGAAAAGCAACTAAAAGAAACATAAAAGTGGAGCTAAATCTGTGTCTGTAAACCTCTGTGTCAGGGTTGGAAGTATTCTCCTAAAACTGATAAAATACTGAGTGTATCCTGTCAATTTTAGGATTTACTAGCGTCTCTGGACTTTCAGCAAGAAATTTGTTTCCGTTCCTCTTCTCAAGGACTCTGGAAGTCTTTTCGAGGGTTTGAGCTGTTACTCATGATTGCAGCCACAAAGGGCTTACAACAATCAAAGCGCAGGACTCGCTCCGACCAGAAGACATGCATCTTTCCAGAACATTTTATTTATGTTAGCAAAAGTTTGATTCTCGGTGTCGATACCGTAAAACGTCCATTTTTCTGTCTGTGTGTCTGTACTCCAGGAGTTCAACTGGAGTTGACTGAAAATAACAATGGAGGTGTTATCAGATGTCATATCCAAGTTCATCTGAAACTATGATGGATTCAGGTTTGATAGAACATTTTAACCAAAGTAAAAATAAACTAAAAATCAAATTACAATTTTAACAGTGATTTTCATAGTCAGTGCTTACAAAAGTAACCTTATTAATAAAAATATCCTGCTTTAAACTCCATCCAACTCATTTGTCAAGTCTTAGCGCCATGTTGTTTTACTGTTCCACCTTGGACTATGACCGTAGATTAAAATATCAAAGTAAAGGAGAGAGAATGAGAGCTGAACTAACACACGAAGCAGTAAAAATGAGCAGACGGGACAAGTGAAAAACTAAACCTGGAGAGATGCTTAGAGTGACCGTCCAAGTCAAACAGATGCATTGCCAGTGCTCCAGCCTCTGTGAGCCATCCATCACTGGACCGGGACATTATTACGAACATGTTTTCAGCGTCTGGTTCCATAGGTGTAATGTAAAGGCTTTTTTCCCAGAGTGTAATTGCAGTCTCGGCCCGTGCTGGGGGTTGCTTATTAAGAAGGGATTCGTTTAAGCGCTTGCAGTAAGTACAGCTGAGTTGGCCCATGTTTGCCTTTAGGAAACCACCCTCATTTGACCAGGATTCCATAGTCATTCGTGGGAAAAGGGGATTTCTGCCTCAAGCTAGGTGTTAGCTTTTACACAGAAAAATAAGACATCATTAAATGAACCGTGAAATTGGACCTTTGAGCTTTTGAGTGAATATCAAATTGTCTTGTGATTGATTCTATGTGTTTAGTGTATAAATTATGATCTACAAACTAGTGACAAATTAAAGGAAAAGTTTATGGGAGTTGTCATTTCCATGATTTAATGAGAGTGAAAATGGTTTGAATCATATGCAATGGCCTTCACAGTCACTAGAGAGTCTATATACAATAAATCATTGACTCTAGAATCTATAGAATAGTTTCAATCACTCTATGGTCTAGAGTTTATTCTGTTGACTTAGACTTAGGCCCAACCCCAATTCATCCCTCACCCCTACCCCTTGAAACAGAGTTGCAAGGGGTAGGGGTTGAAATATTCCTCTTTGAAATGAGACAAACCTTCGTGACCTGTTACGTCATCATCAGTCATCGATGCCGCTATTAACAGATGTGACAACTTTGTTTCCAAAATAATTCCCCATGTCGTCAGTAGCTGTAACCATCTCTGTTGCATGGTCTTTGGGCATCTTTTAGCTGCTATCAACTGCAAATCGCAGCAATGCAATCTATAACACATTAAAACAGCATTAAACTGTCAATCAAATGATAATTAGTATTTGATGAAGAAAATATGTACATTTGTGTGTTTCTTTCCTTGCACTGCTGCACTTTTTTGCTGTGTTTACCCCCATCTTGACGATGATTTGAATAGAATTATGGGAGATTTCTCATACCTCTCCATTTGTAGTGTGGTCCTAAAAAAATCTGCATTTCGAGGGCCAAACAGCCCTCCTCCTTAGTCCTTCCCCTCCGACTCAATGAGAATTGGGACAACTCTACCCCTTCACATGAATGCACAAAATGGAAGGGTACGGGTAAGGGGGAGGGGTGAATTGGGATTCCGCCAAACAGACCGTGACAGACTTTATTTGTCATTCCAGATTTTATATCAAAAATGAAATTTCGATGCAGTTGGCTCAGCAGTCAGCAGCAATAAATACAAACAGGCACTATGTATACAGGATAATATAAAATAGAATAAATATGCATATAAAACTATAGAATAAATACGAATATAAAAAAGTATGTGTGAGTATAAAAAACTATGATTCTCTGATTAAAAAAAAAGAAATCAGTACTGAATATTGCACAGTTATATTGGACGTTGATATACTGCAGATATACGTTGTATAGAGTATATTGTATAGATTCTAGACCATAAAATCAATGACAATGAGCAGTGAATATGATCTGAAAGCATTTGCTGGTGGAGTAAAAGCCTTCAGACATTTCACTTCATGTAGGCCACTCTGTGGGTGGTTTTTGTTAAAAACAAATTAATAACCAAAAAAGCATCATCATTGTTCTCAAAATCTGTCCCTGAACTTTTAAATGGGCTGTCATTGTGTCCAGAAAGAAGATTTGTTTTTATTAAATCAGATTAAATTTAAACTTGACACAAATCAGCATTAGCAATGATGAAGAAACATGCTTGCTTGTCTTCATCAGTCCACATTTCCATGCTCTGTAACACCATGTGGGCGGACAGATATTATATAGATTATATTATATTATAGATAGTTATTATACAGAATCGGGTGACACGGTGGTGCAGTGGTTGGCACTCGTGCCTCACAGCAAGAAAGTCCTGGGTTCAATTCCAACACCAGTTGATGGGAGTGGGACCTTTCTTCGGCTTCCTCCCACCATCCAAAGACATGCACTGATAGGTTAATCTGCATTGCCCATAGGTGTGAATGTGAGAGTGATTGTTTTTCTCTCTATATGTCAGCCCTGCGATGAGCTGGCGACATGTCCAGGGTGTACCTGCCTTCGCCCATAAGTAGCTGGGATAGGCTCCAAGCGACCCCCATGACCCTAGTGAGGATAAAGCGGGTTCAGATAATGAATGAATTATAAAGAATCAGCGATGATGTCTTGTTGAGTCTTTATTCAGCGTTCAACAAGTAATAGCAAACTGATGCTATCTAAAGAGTGTAATAAATGAACTAAGTCTGGTTATTTATGGCTCTGCTCTGCTTTTTACGACAGACATGTCTAAGAGGCTTTAACAGCCACTAAAACAGTCAGTGTCATCAAAGTAATAGGCCCGTCATGAGTTTACACTTATATCTGACAGTCCTTTTGACCGATTATACTAAAGTCAGATGACCCACATCATGTTTAAATGATAAAAAAGGATATAATAGGATTTGACAGGTATTAAACATTTTGGATCAGTAGATGGTTTTGGTCGATGGTGGATGTTTGGGTCTTTATGGGTTAAATAATTAAAATATCCAATAATTTACATCAATGCATATGGTGGAAAGGGGATAGTAAAGGGTAGGGATGCACCGATACCACTTTTTTCTAGACCGAGTACGAGTACTTACATTTGAGTACTTGCCGATACCGAGTACCGATACGAGTACTTAATAATCCCATTCCAGTTCTTAGTTCCTTTTGTAAATGTGCTTTATTGTCGTTGTCATTAGTCTGACTGGAACAAAGTGCTGCTTCTGACACTTAATGTGTTGGAATGAGCGTTTCTCACTTAATCCACCAGGGGGAACCACTCTGAATTAACCATACTGGACAAATACCATGAAGAAGAGTAAAGTTTTTTGAGAAGAAGAAGAAAGTCAGTAATAACAAACATGGAGACGACAGAGGTAACACTAATATGATACTAATATTGCAGTGTTTTCACTGGTAAGGTTTAACAGCTTCGCTTCAGCAGGAAGAGAAAAGAGAAATGAGCGATAAGTTTCATTTTCACTTCTGTTGGCAGCACGGTCCGCACCACTCCGTACACCCACTAGTATTCTCAATCTGTTTACACATCTGCCAGCACCTGGAAAACAGATGGCATGTACACAGAGGACGGACAGAACGCTGTGTCTGTATCCGTCTGTGTCTTTAATGTTACTTGCAGTCAGCGTTACTTTTATCACCGTCATTTATTTTGAAAAATCTCCACACTCTTCACACTCCACACACATTATTCCTCCTCCTCGTACCTGCTGCACTGAACTGTGAATGTCCCACGGCCGTAAGTGGCATTTGTATCAGATGTCTTTTACGAGTACGAGTACACACACTGAGTATCGGAGCCGATGCCGATACTCGTATTGGTATCGGTGCATCCCTAGTAAAAAGTACCAAATTTTGTGTTTTTTGATGATGGTGTCGTGTTAGTCGCTCTGAGTTGCAGCAGCTCTCTCTCTTGCTTTTACTCCAAATATTTTGTCTCTGGACCCTATTTATCCCTTTGACCGATTACTTCCTATATGTGTTGAAAGCTGAGGACCGTTATGCAATAATCAGACATTTGTTACACGTCCGGTCGTTGGAGCTCGTCTGGTTGAGCTCATGTTGTCCTTAATGGACATCACTGAGTTTGTAGCATCCAACCTGTGAGATCCCTGTTACCTTTTGGAACTGTTCTCCTCTTTGACCGATCATTTGTCACCCGCTGCTGTCCAGAGATACCTAGGTGCATCCAAATGTGTCTCCAAAGTTTTCAACTTTCTGAAAAATTGCATTCTCAGTACCGGCCCTGAACCCGATGGACGACAATAAGTGAGAATTAATTTTCTCTTTGGTCCCTCTGCTCGGCCTAAGACCAAGTTCATCTGATGGATTTCCAGATCTTTTTTCACTTGTAGATATCTGGAGGTCTTTAAATGCAGCTGCAGAGGTGGACACACACACATGCAGTATAGATATATATATTGGACTTTTCATTAGTGACTGTTTGGGTTCAAAGGCAGTGAGTCATATTCACCCTGCATGCATACAACCACACACACACACACACACACTCTCACGGTGCAGACAGTCGCTGGTCTTTCTCAAAATGTTATGGTGTCCATGTGTGAATGAGGTAATTACACAGTGTCATTCACAATGATAATGCTATACGGCTCATTTGACTCTCATTCTAAACACTTTCCAGTCAGCTCGTCTGTTGGATGCGACCTCTCCGACACTTATCTGAACTCGCACACTCGCACTCAATCCCGACAAAGGAAACGCAGCGATGGAGGTTAAAGGTGCTGTGATATGCAGTGATTGGTAAAATCAGAAAAAAAGCAGAGGGTGACCCCAGCTGCTACAGATCACCACCTCCTCCTCCTCCTTCACACTGTTGTAAGCAGCCCCTGAGCCTTTTTATTGAGTCTGATGATACGAGTGTCTGCAGAGGCTTGCAGAACGGTCTGATGTTCTTACAGTACAGGCAGAAAAACATCAACTATCCTGCTTGTGTGAGAGTCCACAAGTATGGCATCATCCTGTAGGGTTTACTGTACACACATATATCAGTGTTCTGTGTTTACATTTTATGAATACATTTGGCTGGTGTTCCGTACAGGCATCAGTGAGTAGGGAGGGTTGAGTTATCGGAGTAAAAGCCATGCACTTCACCCTGTCAGCTGATGAACTGGCTTAGGGTTAAGGGATTGAAATTAGTGCGGCAAGAGATTTTTGGTTTTAAGGCATGATATTCAACAATTGATAATAATTGTGTTGAAAATTAAAAGCTGAGGACTCCCAGTAGACGATGAGTTAACCTTTTTCTTTACTTACCTCACTGCAAAAATCTAAATCTTACCAAGTGTATTTTTCTTATTTCTAGTCAAAATATCTCATCACACTTAAAATAAGATATAATCACCTAAAGAGTAACTTTTCAGTGAGATATAAGAACATATTTTTAGACAATAGATCTTGAAAGTCTTATTTCAAGAACTCTTACCAGGATAATTTTCACTTGTTCCATTGGCAGATTTTTTATTTTTATTTTTATTTTTTTTCCTTAATTCAAGATTCTTGCTTATTTCGGGATTATTATTATTATTATTTTTTTTTTTTTTTTTTTGCTTAATTCAGAATTTTTTTGCTTATTTCAAGATTTTTTTTTTCTTAATTCAAGATTTTTTTTTTTTTTGCTTAATTTAAGATTTTTTTTTTTTTGCTTTATTCAAGATTTTTGCTTATTTCAAGATTTTTTTTTGCTTAATTCAGGATTTTATTTTTTTTTTGCTTAATTCAAGATTTGTTTTGCTTTATTCAAGATTTTTTTGCTTAATTCAAGATTTTTGCTTATTTCAAGATTTTTTTTTTTTTTTTGCTTAATTCAGGATTTTTTTTTTTTTTTTTTTTTTTTGCTTAATTCAAGATTTGTTTTGCTTTATTCAAGATTTTTTTTTTGCTTAATTCAAGATTTTTGCTTATTTCAAGATTTTTTTTTGCTTAATTCAAGATTTTTTTTGCTTAATTCAAGATTTTTTCTTATTTCAAGTTTTTTTTTTTTTTTTGCTTAATTCAGGATTTTTTTTTTTGTTGTTGTTGCTTAATTTAAGCAAAAAAAAAAATTGCCAATGGAACAAGTGAAAATTATCTTGGTAAAATTTCTTGAAATAAGATTTTCAAGATCTATTGTCTAAAAATAAGTTCTTATATCTCACTGAAAAGTTACTCTTTAGGTGATTATGTCTTATTTTAAGTGTGATGACATATTTTAACTAGAAAGGAGAAAAATACAATTGGCAAGATTTTGATTTTTGCAGTGCAGTTCGTGCTCGTTTTTGCTTCTTCCAACACATCAGCTTCTAGGACTACATGTTCACTTTCTGCCTAATATATCCAACCCATTAAAAGGTACCATTGTAATGAAATAATCAATATTGTTACCAGTTCTCCTGTCAGTGGTCATAATGGTATGGCTGATGTGTTTACTGTACTATCATTCTGCTGTAGTTACTACTGACTGTGTGTGAGCCATATGTCCCCTCTCTGATATTCAAGTTTTAGTCTAAAAACATGACCTAAAAAGGCTGCTTGTGATAAATTATTGAAATGCTATTTGCAGGGCAGATTCTGATTTGCATTTTTCCATTTTTCTTTTCACTTCACTTTGTATTTTCAGTTCAAATGTATTCGGAGCCGGGCCCTGCTGTTTATTATAAGTGAGCTGATGCTTCTGGCAACAACAAACACAACAATAACAACAACAATAACTGAGAGCATGGTGGAAAAATCTGCTCCTCTTTAACAGTTTGTATATTTTGGTGAAAAATAAGAACCCGCCTGACATATTTATGGTGTACTATTCTCTATATGTGTGCACACAGCTGATTGTAGTTTGTAACTGCTACATAAATACATTTAGATCTGTTAGCTTGTGTTAATAGTTCACAGAGTAAACACAGAGTTTATAGAGTAACCCACTTATCTAAAAGGCTCACTGTAGCATATTTGTGGAATTTAATTATCTCTATCCTGTTTTACACTCTTTTATTCTGATTTTATTTGCTGCTTTGGCAACAGTTGGACAGTATGTTTCATTCTCATGAACATGATATATCAGGAACGCTTTGAGGGAATTTCCTGAAATTTTGGCACAAGCGTTCAATTCACTTGGACGGTGTCATGAAAACACTTCAATGGCCATTAATCAACACATAACTCGAGAACAGAAGCGAAGATCATATGTCACATTTGGTTGGATTTGGAACTTTTGACACTAATCTGTTTTGAAACTGTGGCGTTTGTGTAGATCCTTTGAAGATGTGTGTTTCTGCAACCATACAGTCGTAAGTTTCACAGTTTTTTGGCATCATTGGGCATAAAATTTGGTTGTTTTCAGCCACATAGATGGGATAGCCTCTTAAAACCAGCCGCCCCCTGTTCCATCTGTGTTTCCATGGTGATGCTCTGTGATGGTCATAGTTATATATACACGCTATACATCCATGTAACTTGAAGAATGTCGACTAAAAGCTCATCAAAGCCAATTTTGAGGTAACAGAACACAATCTAAACCATAAGCACTTATATGGGCCAATACTGAAAACAAGCTAACAGTCTGAGACCAGCGTATGTCATGGATCATTTCATAAAACAACAGACCAATGAGACAAACTTTGCACTGTTAAGCTAATACTAAGCAGACCCAACAGTACAGTACAAGTATTATTGGACTAAACACTAAAACTCAATGAAAGAGGCAAAAATAAAGGTCGTATTATCTAGCGATTATTATGAATTTTGTCTTACCTTTTCTGTTTTCTGATTCTAACTTGGTTGTGTATGAATGAAGCTACTGCTATCAGCTACTCCATTGTTTTGTGTTACATTAAAATGATTCTGACTGGAAACAAATGACCCAGGGTTTAACAGGTTAAACTTCACACTCTAGGGTAAATTCTGTCTCCCTCATGGCATCATTTTGTCCAGATGAGATTAATTGTGTACAGTATGTGGCACACTGCAAAAATCCAAATCTTACCAACTGTATTTTTCTCATTTCTAGTCAAAATATCTCATCACACTTAAAATGAGACATAATCACCTAAAGAGTAACTTTTCAGTGAGATATAAGAACTTGTTTTCAGACAACAGATCTTGAAAATCTTATTTCAAGAAATCTGACCAAGATATTTTTCACTTGTTCCATTGGCAGATTTTTGCTTGAATTAAACAAAAAAATGTTGAATTAAGCAAAAAAAAAAAATCTTGAATTAAGCAAAAATCTTGAATTAAGCAAAAAAAAAATCTGCCAATGGAACAAGTGAAAAAAATGATCGTGGTAAGATTTCTTAAAATAAGATTTTCAAGATCTATTGTCTAAAAATAAGTTCTTATATCTCACTGAAAACTTACTCTTTAAGTGATTATGTCTTATTACCTCCGCCAAGGAGATTATTTTTTTTGTCGGCGTTGGTTTGTCTGTTTGTCTGTCTGTTTGTCTGTCTGTGTGCAAGATTACTCAAAAAGTTATGGACGGATTTGAATGAAAATTTCAGGAAATGTTGATACTGGCACAAGGAACAAATGATTAAATTCTGGTGGTGATCTGGGGTGGGGGGTGGGGCAGGGGGGCCCACTGATCTGCCTTGGCGGAGGTCTGCGCTCTCCGAGTGCTTCTAGTTTTAAGTGTGATGAGATATTTTGACTAGAAATGAGAAAAATACACTTTATAAGATTTAGATTTTTATAGTGTAACAGTTCTTAATTTGTTGATGGAAGTAGTATCATGTGGTCTTTTCTGTTAAGGTAGCCTTCATTGTGAAACCCAGTGCAGTTCTTACTCTGTAATATAAGACAGATACAGTCCTACTCATCAAGGCAGCTGGGTAATAAATTAAATCAAATGTTCACAACAACAACTGATTAACTAATTAAGTGAAACCTGAGAATGGCGCTGTCATCTGGGCTTGGTTTATCACACCGTACTGTTCCCAACTGTAGCATGACTGAGCTGCCACAGTCCTGTCCCTGTGCGACTACACATGCCCACACAAACACATCCCCTCACTCAGCTCATCCCCGGAGCTTCACATCATCCCCATATGGGACAGATTGAGTTGTGACCACAGCGCTTCTCTCTCATCCTGAGTCTTGGCTGCAGAAATCAGCCTCCTTTCACGCTTTCCTGAGGCCACACAACTAGAAGGGAAGGCACTGATTCGGCAGCAGATTCTCTCTCTGCACTACTGAGGTCGGATGTAAATCCCCCGGAGGTCAGAGGTCAAGTGTTTTCATCATGTGCACGGCTATTATTTTTCGCGTCATTATCAGCTGTATAATAGCCCTTCTCAGACAGGAAACGGGCGTAGATGCAAGTGAGGAAGTGAAGAGACGTGGGTCTTGTATGGCTTGTTGCCCTGCAGCTGTGGTTTGGGTCTTTTTTTTTTCCCCCCTTAGGACCTCACACAAGCCAGTTCACGTCCATCCAGTGAGTTTGCACCATCTTAAACTGTAAAGAAAGCAGCTGGGTTTCATCCTCATAACCGCCGTTGGCAAGTTGGAGTGACCATCACTGAGCCCAAAGAGGAGCTTCCCCTCTTTTCTGACCACAGCTGCTCTGATTTTTGATAAGCTAAGAAGTTTTGGGGCTATTTATTATATCCCAGACTCTGCTTCCCACCAAAAATCCTTCCCGTTCTTATTTCATATCCTAAGAGAAGAGCCAAATACATTAGCCTCATTGTAATCCAATCCAAGTGTTGCACATTAGTGCTGATACAGAGCAGCAAAAAGTCGACTCCACCAATCTCTAATAGAAGCCTCCTCTGGGTTTATATTTATTAGCTGACACTGGAGTATCACTGCGGTTTGGAGTTGTTTGTTACGAAATGAAGGCTCTTACTTTTCAATAAACTAGGCTACTGCTCTCCCACATGAACTAAGGATGTCTCTTTACGACATTGAGATATGATGATAACAGAAAAACCTCCTGATTAAACTGATATGATGTGACTGCTATCGTCTTCCCTCCCCAGACACTAACATGTAGCTAGAAAATGTTTTGATGGTTGCGTAGCATCAAATGACTTCAACATACCTGCCTTGGTTATCAATAACGGTGACTTGGAAAGCCGCAAATTCACTTTACGGTCTGTTTATTTTTTATGGCGAATGTACTTTGAGCCATACATCTGTCAGTGTTTTGTGCAGTTTAGAGTTTAAGGAGACACTTTGAAAAATGTGATGTGTAATGTTTACCAGATAAATCTGAATGCTTATCATATGATTAAGGAGAGGAAAGAAGAAAATACTAAATTCTGATGCACTAATCTGTTCCCGGCTTTTGGACTTTTTCACTAATCTTTTTGGTGAAATATTGGATGAGTTGGAAAAGTATTGAAGTTAAGCCATGAGAGGTTTAGAGGAAAAAATGGTATTTGGTGGAACTGTTGACAACTCATAGAAGTCTTAGATGTGAGTATGAATACACAGTGGTTTGTCAAAAGCCATTGGTTTAATCTTTAACACTGTGTTGTATTCTAGAATTATATTTGTGTAATGTGTTCATCTTAAGCAGGGGTATCCTTGAGAGCCACTATCCTACATGTTTTAGATGTTTCCCTCTTCCAACACACCTGATGGTCGTTATCAGGCTTCTGTAGAGCTTGATGATAGGTTTATTATTTGAATCAGGTGTGTTGGAAGAGGGATACTTCTAAAATATGCAGGATAGTAGCTCTAAAGGACCAGGATTGGACACCCCTGATCTTAAGTGTAACTGACACAGTGTACAAAGTGAGAAGTAATGGAGCAACATTAAAAAGTTGTAGAACCCTTAAAGACCCAAACATCTATTGGCGACCAAAACCATCGACTGATCTAAACTGTTTAATACCTATTGATCCACTAATCCTGTCAATGCATGTAAATAATTGGTGTAAAATGCAGTTTGTCATCTTTTCATGGTTATCAGATATGACCCATTTGGACGTTCAGAGGCTCTGTAGTTACCATGGAAACACCATCATCTTCTACAACATTGATTCACCAGTAAAACCCATGGAGTTGGATCAATGACAATGGATGGAAACACTTGCTTTATGTTCAGTTAATGATATCTTCACTGAAAAGTCACTTTTTCTTTGATAAACAGTTGCAAAAAAATTATTAAACCATCAAAAGTAATCAAAAACAATGGTTTGTAATCTTTAACACTGTGCTGTATTCTAGAAGTGTATTTGTGTAATGTGTTCATCTTTAGCAGAGGTACCCAATCCTGGTCCTTCAGAGCCACTTATCCTACATGTTTTAGATGTTTCCCTCTTCCAACACACCTGATGGTCGTTATCAGGCTTCTGTAGAGCTTGATGATAGGTTTATTATTTGAATCAGGTGTGTTGGAAGAGGGATACTTCTAAAATATGCAGGATAGTAGCTCTAAAGGACCAGGATTGGACACCCCTGATCTTAAGTGTAACTGACACAGTGTACAAAGTGAGAAATAATGGAGCAACATCAAAAAGTTGTAGAACCCTTAAAGACCCAAACATCCATTGGTGACCAAAACCATCGACTGATCTAAACTGTTTAATACCTATTGATCCACTAATCCTGTCAATGCATGTAAATAATTGGTGTAAAATGCAGTTTGTCATCTTTTCATGGTTATCAGATATGACCCATTTGGATGTTCAGAGGCTCTGTAGTGAACGTGGAAACACCATCGTCTTCTACAATATTGATTAACCAGTAAAACCCATGGAGTTGGATCAATGACAGTGGATGGAGACACTTGGTTTTTGTTCAGTTAATAATATCTTCTCCGAAAAAGTCACTTTATCTTCAGTTTTCTCTGTTTTTGATATACAGAAAAAAAAGGATATATACAGGGTGGGGAAGCAAAATTTACAATCAACATTTAGTTGTTTTTCTCAGCAGGCACTACGTCAATTGTTTTGAAACCAAACATATATTGATGTCATAATCATACCTAACACTATTATCCATACCTTTTCAGAAACTTTTGCCCATATGAGTAATCAGGAAAGCAAACGTCAAAGAGTGTGTGATTTGCTGAATGCACTCGTCACACCAAAGGAGATTTCAAAAATAGTTGGAGTGTCCATAAAGACTGTTTAGAATGTAAAGAAGAGAATGACTATGAGCAAAACTATTACGAGAAAGTCTGGAAGATACTATTAAAGAAGAATGGGAGAAGTTGTCACCCGAACATTTGAGGAACACTTGCGCAAGTTTCAGGAAGCGTGTGAAGGCAGTTACTGAGAAAGAAGGAGGACACATAGAATAAAAACATTTTCTATTATGTCAATTTTCTTGTGGCAAATAAATTCTCATGACTTTCAATAAACTAATTGGTCATACACTGTCTTTCAATCCCTGCCTCAAAATATTGTAAATTTTGCTTCCCCACCCTGTAGATATACAGAAAAAATTATTAGACCATCAAAAGTCATCAAAAATAATGGTTATGCAATCAAGTACTAACTCCTGTGTGTATCATGTGACTAAAACAGACAGAAAAGAAAACATGGAATGCCTAAAAGCACTGTTTTTGTCAGTACAATGCCATAGATATTGATGTGAGAACTGAAGTGATTTTGGTTATTATCAAGAAAACATGGAAAATGGATAGATATCAGCTCTGAAATTAAACTACTATGAGCTATTTTTGTTGTTATAATTATGTACCTTTAGTTGTACCAGGCATTAAAATGAACAAGAAATTGAAGAAAACAAGGGGTGGTCTAATAATTTTTACCGAGACTGGAGTAACCTTCAACTTTAATGTGAGCTTTTATAAACATTTACATGGTCAGTAAATTAAATTTAGGAAAATACCTGATTTTTCACTTAAAAATGCAAAATACAGAGGATAATATTGTAATAAATGATGATAAATTGCTTAAGAAACACTAAAAATATCGGGAAAAAAAATCATTTGGGAAGTGGCAGTGAATGGGTCTTTATGGGATAAAATGGAAAAACTCAAGTACATGTGAGAAATTCTGGGCTTAAACCTTTTGAACCGTACAAGGTATTCTAGGTAATTACACAAAACCCAAAGCAGGCAGAACTTAAAGATGACCTGTAAACATAACTGTGAGTTTTCAGCTCTAGACGTACATTTATTTTGAAAGATGGGCCTCTGTTATATTGTTCTTTCCAAAGTAAACATACTGCAAACCTTCAACACAATGCTTTGTGTTGTATGGAATGAGAATGCATAGAACCTGGCATGGCTTCTACAGCCTGTGGGAGATCTACTGTCAGGAAGTGGACGAATACTGTCCACGTTCAACACTCTGGTCCATCTGTAGTGACTGATAAGAAAAACGTGAGCTCAGGCTGTCAGCTGCAGTTTGTCAGATGACGGCGCACAACACTGGAAATGTTTTTCCAGGTGGAACTTTAGAAGGTGTTCTTTGATGAAACAGCAGCGAAAATTACAGATAATATTTGGTTTAAAACTTATCATCTATTAATTCATGACAGACACTACTTCTTCTTCTTCCTCTTCTTCTTCCACCTCCTCCTCTTCCTCCTCCTCTTCTTCTTCCTCTTCTTTTTCTTCTTCTCTTCTTCCTCCTCCTCCTCCTCCTCCTCCTCTTCTTCCTCTTCATCTTCCACCTCCTCTTCTTCTTTTTCTTCTTCCTCCTCCTCCTCTTCCTCCTCCTCTTCTTCCTCTTCTTTTTCTTCTTCTCTTCTTCCTCCTCCTCCTCTTCTTCCTCTTCATCTTCCACCTCCTCCTCCTCTTCTTCTTTTTCTTCTTCCTCCTCCTCCTCTTCCTCCTCCTCTTCTTCCTCTTCTTTTTCTTCTTCTCTTCTTCCTCCTCCACCTCCTCCTCCTCTTCTTCTTCCTCTTCATCTTCCACCTCCTCCTCCTCTTCTTTTTCTTCTTCCTCTTCATCTTCCACCTCCTCCTCCTCTTCTTTTTCTTCTTCCTCCTCCTCCTCTTCTTCTTCTTTTTCTTCTTCTTCCTCTTCTCTCTCTTCTTCTTCTTCCTCCTCTTCTTTTTCTTCATCTTCTTCCTCCTCCTCTTCTTCTTCTTCTTCTTCTTCTTCAGTATTTTGTGGAGGAACATTGTAATCCATAAACAGATTACAGGTTGTCAAAATTCACCTTGTAACTCAGGTTCTGGGTTTACAAATGCTGTCTTTTGTTTTGTTTTTTTTGCTAACATTATTCATAAGACATTTAATAATGCAGTTAAGAAATATTTTCCAAAGTGGATAAATTGCACTTTGGACGGAAACCTTTTCATTTGTAAACTGAAGTGCTGTAGTAGCCAATAAAAATTCTAAATGACCTTGGAAAAGAGAGGCCACGGAGCAGACGGTGCAGGTACGCTGTCTTCACAAGTCATCTACACTTTCATGAGTCTTTTGAGGATATTTCCTGCCAAAACTCAACCGACTCCAAATTACACCTCAGCATACAACATATGGAGGCTCTTTGCACTGGCAACACTGATATTAGTTGAGAGTGATCATCAGTTACCATAAAACAAAGTCCTGCTGATTGATGCTGATTGATGGTGACGTTTCAAGGAGTTATGAGACATGTCACAGCTGCCCTTGTGACTCTCATTTATTTAAATTTTGTGATGGCTATTTTTACAGACCACTTTCTGAAATCCAGACCATGAGCTTGACTTGACACATAATCTAATATCTGGCCAAGGTGCTATTTGAGTATCCTTTTTATTTAATCTGTGTAACCATTAGGTTTCACAAAGGCGAATTACGGTGTTGCTACGGCTAAAGGTTTCATGCGGTCGACTAAAATGACCCCGTGTGACCGCAGGGGCAGAGGGCTCGATAAAAACGACAAAGCATGAAACTATAGATCACTCTCTAAAACAGGAGTAGGGTTAATAGTAGTAGTGGAAATCTGGGGAGCTGCTAGCTTCAAAGAATACAGGCCTTTGAGTTATTTGTTTAGGGTTGAACTGCGCTGAAATGGACCTACTTAGTTACTAGAGCCATAGTTCAACTGTGTCCCTGTTCCTGGAGGGGTCAAAGGTCAATGTTTCTGGAGACCGCACAACACTGGAGAGGAAAAGTGGTGTTCTGGAAGGCTGTAAAAGCACTTTTTTTTTTTTTTTTTTTTTTTTTAGGCTGTGACACGGTGAATAGGACAGAGAGAAATAAAAGACAGGATTAGAAGAATAGATTGCGGTAAAAAAAATACCACAAATTTAATCGTATTATGACCTCAGTTTTTGGCTGGTTTTGATAAATGTCGTGGTAGAATTTGAAATAAAAATCTACTGCTCTACTGTGTGTCTTACAAAACCACATGATTTCTTTATAACCAACAAAACCTTACGTTTTTATATGGACAATGTTGTGTAGTAATGGAATACATGTAAAAGCGCCATGTAGGATACAAAATATGAGTAATGGCTTTTAGTTACTATTGGACTATAGGTGCAACATTCTTAAAATCATTAGATTATTCAGTTGTAACTCTCCATTATTTACTCTGAACTACACTCATGTCCAATAAGCTCCTGTTTTAGGTTTAGTCAGGTCAAGTTTATTTATACAGCACATTCCATATCCTCCTGAGACCCAGGGAAGTGAAAATTTTAGCTTTTTTACATTAAACAATTGTCTTGATTGGAAACTGCAGAATGTAACAGTTTTTTCAGATTTTTTTTTTTTTTTTTTTTGGCAGAATGTCCTTTGCAATAGACAGCATTTTTAAGTCAAAATGTCAAACTTTTGTCCCTTACAGACGACAAAAATGTATTGCTGGGTCTCAGGAGGATATAAAAACATAACAAAGATATATGACAAATACATCAAGAACATTAAAAAATGGGTCCAAATGGGTCATATGTGATGACCATGAAAAGATGACAAACTGCATTTTATACCAGTTATTTACATGTATTGATAGAATTAGTGGATCAGCAGGTATTAAACAGTTTAGGTCAGTAGATGCTTTTGGGCACTGGTGGCTGTTTGGGTCTTTATGGGTTAAAGAAAGACTTGTAATCGACCCGAGTGCAGCGTTGACACTGATTGTACATGTAGCTTCCAAACTAATCATTTTGACCTGCCAGAAACAGATTTTTGGAAACACTACTGACCTTGTTTTAGTTTGATGACTCCGGTATTGTGTTGTAATGTGAACAAACAAAAATGCAGACTTTTGGATTCAGCGATGCAAACACCTGCATGACTAGGTCATCAGGTCGCTTTCACATGAACCTTTTCTGGATGAACACATGTCAGCCCTGACCTCCAGCTCCTCATTCATCAAATACTGAATTGCAGGTGATTGTGTTTTTGTTGTCTCTATAGGCAGCTGTTGTGCAGTGAAATTCTGCTTTTCATCATGATACTACTGACTACATTCACAGCATATGAGCTATTGGATTGGCAATTTGTGATGTATTCCCTCATGCAGCATCGTTGTCAGTTGTGTAATATGTGTTGCAGGGGCTCAAAAATGTTCAGACGGAGAGAAGTTTCTGAAACGTTTCTAAAACACAAGTATTAACTGTGCTTGTTTTCTTTTTAATGTAAAATATGTATCAACATGAGTTGCGTTGGAGGATTAAATCTGATTTAGAGTTTATTGTAGGTATAATAAGGAGATATATTTGATGTTCTTATCTGTTTGGTGGTAAAACATGTTCACACAAAACATGAGAGAATGACCTTTATTAGACTTGCACCAGACCGGTCCTGATTTCTGATTTGCAGGGTGCTTGGACGGCCGATACCAATTTTGACCGATTCCAATCTCATTTTTTCCAAACACAACACACAAGACATTGCAATGTAACTTTCGCATTAGAACATTTATTTTCAAAGGTAGAAGAAAAGTGTGCAAAAAGGTGCCAGTTTTTCTGTATGAAAACAGGTGCATTGAATGAAACACCTGGTTTTTAGTAAGTCCCGTATCGTCCCGTATCATCCCGTGTAGTCCCGTATCATACCAGCCTGGTTTTTAGTGAGTCCCGTATCGTCCTGTATCGTCCCATATAGTCCCATATCGTCCTGTATCGTCCTGTATCGTCCCATATCATCCTGTATTGTCCCGTATGATACCAGCCTGATCTTTAGTGAGTTCCGTTTTGTCCCATATCATCCTGTATTGTCCCGTATCATCCTATATAGTTCCGTATCATACCAGCCTGGTTTTAAGTGAGTCCCATATCGTCCCGTATCATCCCGTATAGTCACGTATCATACCAGCCTGGTTTTTAGTGAGTCCCGTATTGTCCCATATCGTCCTGTATCGTCCCGTATCGTCCCGTATCGTCCTGTATCGTCCTGTATCATCCCATATCATCCCATATTGTCCTGTATCATACCAGCCTGGTTTTTAGTGAGTCCCGTATCGTCCCGTATCGTCCCGTATCGTCCCGTATCGTCCCGTATCGTCCCGTATCGTCCCGTATCGTCCCGTATCGTCCCGTATCATACCAGCCTGGTTTTTAGCAAGTCCCGTATTGTACCAGCAGCTGAAAATTTGAAGGAAAATTATCATACCCACCCAATTTTTATTCTGACATGGCTCAGATTATGTGCTTTAGTAACACGTTATCACAGACCGTACATATTACACGCTGCAAGCCAGTTTTACCTTTAAATAATCTAATAGAACCTTGGAAAAAAGCATCTCTCCATATGTGGAACACAGGATGAACCCCTGCACTGAATGGACCTGAACACCATTTATGAATTCACAACTTCTATATATTTTGTAGTGATGTGCGGATCAGCGGGTTACCTGTGGGTCAGGTTGGGGTGGGTCAAAAGAATGTCACTTAATTTGTGGGGTGGGTCATCTTTTTTTTTTTTTTTTTTGTGGGGTAAGAGTGGACAATGCCCCCTTAAATAAACATCCTGCCCCTTCAAATGACAGTTTCCAGAGGTAGGGAAAAGGAAAATGAAGTGGACAATAGCAGGAGACTTAAAGGAATTAGTAAAGCATTTTAAAAGTTTCACTTTCTATGGTGGTGTGGTGGTGTGTGCATACTCAGTGTGAGGTACGTACAGCACGGAATCCACCCCCCTAGTGTAATTGTTGTAGAATGTATTTCCTGCTTGGTAGGAAAAAAAGTTGGATTGATTATGCTCTATTCAAAAGAAAAGTAAAAACTGCTGTCTTGATTTTAAGCAAATAGTGACAAGATAGGATAAGGTAAGATAAGTTAGAACTTTATTCATCCTCATAGCAAATGCAGTAAAGTAAATAATACACAAACTGCTGCAGAAGGATATTGTATAGAAACAGTAAATAAGATAAAATAACAATATAACAAATAAGATAAAAAGGGCAACAAAATACACTTGTGAAAAGGTCAGAAATGTCAAAAAAAAAAAAAAAAAAAGTTGATGTCCTACTATGGAATTGTAAATTGCTGCAGATGTATTTCCATATTCCATAAAATTTGATGCTGTTGAAGATTTTGAGGATTGGAAATTGGCTCTTCATCCAGACAAAACTTCACGCTCCTCCTGTGTTTCCATATACTTACAGTTTGCATCTCCGACACACGTGTTAGTACTGATTCAGTGAAGTAATGCAAAGTACTATAAATGAGTTGTGTGGTATATTTTCTGTTTCCTACAGTGAAACGCATTCTAAAAGTAACCCTCCTTACCCTGCAGATAGGTGATCTTAGGTGGCCTCCTCTGCTATAAAGATCCTGAAACCACATTCACTATAAACTATTTGCAGAACCAAAAGGAACATCTAAAAAATGTCCCAGTCTAAATCCTCTGGCAGTCTTTCACTTTCTGAATGATATACCTTCGAAATTATATACTGGAAATGGATATAAATGCCTCTATTTTTGCCGCTGCCTCACACGTGCCATTTAAACGTTCAGTGTGTAAGATCTGGGGGATTTAGGAAGATCTAATTGCAGAAATGGAATATCATCTTCATGTCATTCAGCAACTTCACTGCATTCACTGCACTTCCAAACAGAAGCTTTATAGGATGGTTTTGTTTTTTAATGACATGAAAAAGGCCTAGAACACAGACTAGTACTTCTTCTAGAGGTGTTGATTATCAAACAAAATCTCAAATGCAACCTGTTTTTAATGTATGTAAGATATTCATTGTGAATGTGTTTCTCTATTTATCGCCGAGTGGTGCTTTATTTGATTTTTTTTAACAAATAACACACACTGACACCTCTCCACTGTCATTAGTTATTGTTTTTCTGTTGTGACTGCACACATGGCATGTAGTTTTGAAAAAGTTATGTATTTTAAAGCATATTTTGTGGAGCTCATAGAACAATTTCGTGTCACCTAATGAACTGATGGGTTAAAATTCTCTCTACCTTTCATGGGTTCTCACAATAAACTGAGAATCTTTTCACTGTGGACCAAATGACACAGTTGAGATCATCTTGGGTGACATTTTTCTTTTTTTTTTTAAAGGATTATAAAGGATTATTGTGATAGTCCTCATATTTTGTCCTGAGTTAAGGTAGATGTCTGATTGTCCCTATCAATTAAGAAAATGTACATTGAAATTATAGAGTAGGGTAGAGTAGAGTGGGGTAGGGAAGGGTAGAGTGGGGTAGGGAAGGGTAGAGTGGAGTAGAATAGGGTAGAGTAGACTAGAGTAGAGTGGGATGAGTAGAGTAGAGTAGAGTAGAATGAGTAGGGTAGAGTAGAGTGGTATGAGTAGAGTAGAGTAGAATGAGTAGAGTAGAGTAGAGTGGAATGAGTAGAGTAGAGTAGAATAGGGTAGAGTAGAGTGGTATGAGTAGAGTAGAGTAGAGTAGAGTAGAAATAGTAGAGTAGAATAGGGTAGAGTAGAGTAGAGTGGTATGAGTAGAGTAGAGTGGAATGAGTAGGGTAGAGTGGTATGAGTAGAGTAGAGTCGAATGAGTAGAGTAGAGTTGGGTAGAGTTGAGTGGAATGAGTAGAGTACAGTACAGTACAGTACAGTACAGTAGAAATAGTAGAGTAGAGTAGAATAGAGTAGAGTAGAGTGGAATGAGTAGAGTAGAGTAGAAAGAGTAGAGTAGAGAAGAGTAGAATAGGGTAGAGTAGAGTAGAGTGGAATGAGTAGAGTAGAGAAGAGTAGAGTAGAGTAGAAATAAGTAGAGTAGAGTAGAGTGGAATGAGTAGAGAAGAGTAGAGTAGAGTAGAAATAAGTAGAGTAGAGTGGAATGAGTAGAGTAGAGTAGAGTAGAGTAGAGTAGAGTAGAGTAGAATATGTTTTTATTGTCACTGTTACAAGAACAATGAAAATCAGGCCTCTGTTTGTTTCTGTTTCTGTTTAGTATTAAATTCTTAAAGTGCAAAAACAAAAGCAGATATAAAAGTATCATACAAAAACTATACTGAAAATTTTGAGAAAACTACAAAAGGCTAAAATATGCTAAAGCCAACACTGTACCACAGATAGAAGAATTACATACAACATACAAAGGATATACACATAAGGTAAAATCAAAACAAACAAGGTGCATGAGTTGTGAATATTACACTGAGGCAGGGTGGTTATTATTTGGTTATTTGGTCGTATCTGCTCTGTTTTGAAGCGTTATAAAACCTTGCATTTCTATTTGAGGGTTTAGAACATCGACCCCCTTTGTTTCATCTCCAATTGGAAAAAGACCCGTTCGTGGTGTTGTTGTTGTCAGTGGCCCACAAGGTTAACTCCACCATACGAGGTGTCTAGTTTCACAGCAGTAATCAAAAACATACTGATCTAATTATCATAATTTCATCTTATAGCCACTTCTTAGATAAACTATCGCCCAGATGATCCCGTCGGTGTGGACCTGTTTTTCTTAGCCAATCAATTTCCTCGGCGGCAGCTCGGGATTACCTCCAAGGCTGATCCAACCCTCCCGCGACAGGCTGCGAACGTTGTCGGTGTCTTGCTTATTTTGCCTTCCTCCTGCGTATTTAGGTCTGTTTGTTGATCTTGGTCATGCTTCTCCTTTAGAGGCTGAGCCAGTTTCGTCTGCTTTGTCTGGCCAAGCCTTGACACCGGCTGGACTGGAGACTGCGCTGTGGCCCAGAATACACAAACGTCACTGGTCAGAGGGCCAGCGAGAGGCGCGAGGCAACGCTCAGCTAGACCACACAACTGTCAAAACCCCGTCTCGCTGTGCAATTTGAGAAAATTCTGTGAATGCATTCGGGTCAGCGCTGCGGTGACTCCGGCTTCTTTCTGTTTACCTTTTTTTGCTCGGCGAAGTGAAGGGGGAAATATACAGGAAGACCCTCCAAGCTGTGTATTTTTGCAGGAAGTTCCGATAGAAATGAGGAATCACAGAACCTTGATTCACAACCACAGGGGTCATTTTAACCAAATAAATGCAAACAAGGCCAATTCTTAGGAGAGAGAGAAAAAAAAAATGGCTGGTGAATAATTTCCTCAACTAAAAAAAAAAAAAGCCCAATTACATTCGTCTTAAGGCCCCCCACTCTTGAGAGGTAGAATAAAAATAGTCCTCTAGATCTTGGGCATTTTAGAATAAATTGGTGTACATTGGCACACATTAATAAAACCTCAAAACACTAGAATTGTGGCATTTTAAAGTAATGGTCAGTATTACCACTTTTATGGATGTTCTGCCTCATTTGAAGTGACTTTTTGGACACTGCAGCTGATGTCGGTACTCAAAAAGGCTCTGAAAGAAATGAGAATAACAGCTCATATTTTCCTTTATTAAGACTTTCTGATCCTTCCAACATGTATTCAATGTCTTCGTGTGAATTATTGACCAACATGGTTTTGGTGATGAATAGACAAAGCGCATAGAAAGTGAAGTGTGAAGGTTTAGTGGAAATGTTATCGGAGCTGCGAAAGGCTCCTGTGGGATCGAAAATCAAGAAGAAAATCGGCTATCTCCAAGTGATTTCAAAAGAAAACAGTTTCTAATCTGGCTTCTACTGAAGAATACTTTAGCGCTCTTTCCTTACAAAAACACTGACTGACCCAGACTTTGCCCTGTAGCTCTGAACACACCAGACCTATTTACATCTTATTAGCGGTTTGAACAATAAAGAATGAAAACACATGACATACATTTGCGCTCTACTCTTGTCTATTCTTTGCTCTGATTGTTTCCATTTATTTAGCTGTCCTGTTTAATACTCTGGGATATTTGTTAACTGGATCTTTTTTTTTTTTTCCCCCCCGTCAGTGTCTCATTGCTCCAGAAATTGTATTTTCACATGACGAAATCGCAATTATGTTTTGGATATGGTGCAACTCATACTGTTTCAGACTCTCACAGTTTTTGCACGGACACGACAGTTTGTTTTTATTTTTTATTTTATTTAACCTTTATTTAACCAGGAAAAAATGATCCCATGGAGATTAAGAACCTCTTTTCCAAGCTTCTGGGCTTACCCTTTTTATAAAATCATATCTTGCTGGAAATTATGAATACAACTTGTATACGTATTTTAAATGATTTGTAAATAAAATGTGAACTGATTTAACTGAAGGGAGTTCTGACCAAGAGGCAGCATGAAATACAACACACAGTTACAACATATGCTACAAACAAAAAGTTAAGGATATTTCTTTTTTTTTTTTTTTTTTTTTTTTTTTTTGTCATTTTTGCCATTTGTGAATCAAAACTATGTCTGGTCATTAAAAAAATGTGTGTCAATTCAATTCACACACACAAAAAAAAGCGCTGTGCAAGAATCCCAACTGAAAAAAATAGCCCAGAAATTAAAAATAGGGTTGAGTGTTTGCTGCTAAAGACAAACAGAGCTGCTAAACTGATTTTCATTGTTTCTGTAACAGTAGTCTCTTTTCCATTGACCCTCAAATTGCATGAATATAGCTTGTGCATAAAAATGTACCTAATGTAAAAATGACAATTTCGCCAAAACTCTTGTTTTTCAAATAAAAGTTTTTGCACTGACAGGAGGTGGTTTTTTTGGACGTAGCACAATTGGTACATCACGCAAAACTGCAATGGAAAGACCTTTTTCCACAACTATAATCACGTGAATTAAAAAAAACGGATGTTGACAAACGTTAAAACAAGCGAAGAAGAAACATGGACACACCAGGAAACCAAATCATTTTTAAATTTAGTAGGGGATAGAGGGGAATTATATAATATTAATGAATATATCTGTAAATCAACACCATATTTACATTCATGGCCATGTTTATGGAATGACTTCTCATGTCATCTCGTGATAATAAATAAACAAATCATCGTATTTGTGATTTAATGGAAAAACCGACATTACACACTTCTGTTTTTTCAACAATTTTTAAATACTGGTGAAGTTTTGCACATACAGTATGTCCAATGGAAAAGCAACTAGTGACTATTCTATTCTATTCTATTCTATTCTATTCTATTCTATTCTATTCTGTTCTGTTCCGTTCTGTTCTATAAATGAGTTGGAAAGGAGCCACAATGTAAAGAGACATGCTGTTTATTCCCACTTCAGATCATTTAACTAATACTCCTGTGTGAAACAAATACAACTTCTTAGCACTAATCGGTCATTAATATTCTTTTTGGTTCAACTCCCAAAGAAAAAAAATGTTCCTCAGTGATTGTTTCTCTGGATTCTAAAACTGAGATAACACCAAATAAGAAAAAATGGGGCAACAAGAAAAAAGAGAGTAACCATCTCAACATTTACCATGATAGTATGAAGACAACATACACTGGACCACCTGAAGCTTTTATTACATCACAACGTTTTCACATCCATACTTGCATTAATATTTTTCCAAACGTCTTGTATTATTGATGGGATATTCAGACCGCTGTATAAAGTCTTTTCCATCACATCGCAAAGAGTCTCAATGGGGTTCAGGTCTGGACTCTGTGGTTCCAAATCCATGTGTGAAAATGATGCTCCCAACATTGTTCCATAAGAACTTACTGTTACTTAACCCTTTATAGGACCCTCAGCGACATTTTCTGAAATTCTAAATGTTAACCTTAGTGGGTTATTGGAGGACAAAACAAGACTTAAGTACTTGTGTGAATTTTTTCAAAATGGTTTATTGTTATGTAGAAAATCAAGGTTAATGAAAGTACCATATTTGACTACTTGCCCAAAAGTGTAAAAAAAAAAAAAAAAAAACCAAGAAGTAGATATAATATTAAAAAAAAAAAATGCAAGAAAAACTCGTGAGGTGAAAGGAATATGCATTTTAGAACATTAAAACATCACTTTTAGAACATGAAAATAACATAAGTGCTGATCCAGACCCCTGTCCACATCCACATTCTCCCTTTGAACATCATTCCTTCCATTAGTACCATTACTTCATGGTACCTAACAAAGCAGGTCCACTCACTGTTCATGCAGAGGTGGACCTACAGACCCTGTAGACCACATTGGACCTGAGATTGTTCATTCATCCATGAAACATCCATTACACCTACATGTACTATAATATCTGCACTGAATAGACAATCTTTTTTAATTGCATTATGGTTTAGATTACATTTATTTTCAATCTATTTCATTGTAATTCTTTGCATGCTGATATTGTATTTTCCTGATCTTGACTGGTGGAACTCTAACAAACCTAATTTCAACCAGGGATGATTAAAGTATTCTGATTCTAATCCTTAAATCTAATCCATAATTGTTGAAATGTTTATAACAATGTTCCACAAAGAATGATAAGAAGGGATTTGGATATTACTTTGTTGGTGTGTAATATAATTAAAAGATTCAAGACCTGGATGTATTTCAGTGTATTGCACTTATTTTTTTAAGACATTTCATATTGTTCATGTTATTCAGATTTTTAAGGAAACTTTGTAGATGTAAATATTTTCAGAACGTCATTTTACTTTTTTCACTGTTATTATTTTACTGGTCCGGCCCATTTCAGATCATACTGAGTTGTGTGTGGTCCCTGCTCTATAGCCGTGTTTCTACTGCGTTGGCCTTTTTGCGTTTCCATTATGTAAAAGAACCTGGAATCTGGTACCTGGTACTAGTTTTTTGGTATCTACTCAGCCGAGGTTCCAAAACGGGGGAAGAGATACTAAAACATGATGTGTAAACACTGCAGACCACTGATTGGTCAGAGAGTTGTCTCTGCATCATTGCATCATCAATGTGCGACCCACCATTTCAAAAAAACAGATTTGACAGTTTACAGTAAATATAGCGGTAGGTTAATCCATATGATGGCAGCCCACAAACTACACCGTGGTCGGTCGAGGAGGTTCAGACATTTCTGTCCTTGGTGGCCGATGAAAAAATTCAGCATGAGCTTAACGGGGCAACACACAGCAAGCAGGTTTATCAGCAACTCTCTGAGCAAACATCACAGAAGTTACGCGCCATGTTGCTACGACGTCCAGTACTCTAAAGTCAGTAGTATCCTGTAATGTAAACGGTCTCCAGGAATAGCGTCTGGTACCTGAGTCGAGTCGAGCCAGTTCCTCATAGTGGAAACACGGCATTAATGAACTCAAGGACCTGGACTTTAACCTTAACATGCAGACCCACAAATCAGTGTGTTTTGGTCTTTTTTGTAGGCTCTCATGTTAATATAACTCATAAAGACAAATACAGTGTGTTTCTATCTGGGTCTGTCGTCTTTGTAAAGGTGCCAAAGTGCAGCAGTAGCTGAGCTGATATGTGAAAGTGGGAGTTAAACGGTGTCTACATCTGTATGTTAACCTCAGCCAATAGTTTTTGTTCTCACTTCAAGGGTCACCCCACAATGCCCTTACCGGGTGTTACAAAGACATCACATGTTGCAGCGTGCCAAAAACCCCAAGAACCAAAATTTGATTTGCAACATCCATCAAGTGCTACGCTTATTTGCATTCTGGGGAAAAAAAAGAGATGGGAAACCCATAAGCTGTCATCCGGTGTAGCTTCAAGAGTTTCAGTTTCTATGTGGAAGCTGCTGAAAGATGGGCTATTGTTTGACTTTATTTCTCATTAAGGAGTACACCACATGAGATCTTTACATTTGGAACCTTCCAGACTGCAATTTATTTGATAATAACAGTGAAATTCATCTGTTCTCCAGCGCTGTTCCAGGGGTTATAAAAGATATGGAAAGTTTTCTACTAGTTTCACACATCGTCTCTGATGGAAAAACTTTTCAGCGGGAAAGGAGAGGCCACCCTGGATGAATTCTCACTTTCGTTTTTTTTACTGTGCTCTCTCTCTCTTTTTTCTTAATTGCACACCTAAGCTCTCTACCCAGCACGCGAGTCAACACTTTCTGCCCAGAAAACAGAGGAGGCATGTTCACCATCACAGCAATTATCCTCAGTAGTGGGTTTACAATGCAGCTGAATTAGTCTTTGGATTAGGTGTAGTGCTGCTTTTCTCATTATGTGCTGCTGGCTGTGTTCATTTCATTGTTTCCGGGCTCCTGCTTTTGTCCAGGGACTCTTCTATATAACTGGTTTTGCAATTACATCACCAAAGGAGGATTTTTTGAATTACACACTTATACAGAAATGTTTGACAAATGAAATGTGTAGAAGATTTCTGGGAAACATCGTTAACCTTCCTTTAGTTAGTGTGTGAGGACAAAACAAGGAAGACTTTTGTCACATTTCCTTTGAAAGAAACACCGCATTTAGAGGGATCTATTACCTGAAATAGAATCTAATATGGTATCCATACTAAGATCAGATGTGGGTAAACCTGCACCACAATTATAGCGGCAACAACAGTAGAGAACAAATACGTGAGAACATGATTTAATGAATAGAAACACTGACATCCAGTTGTACAATCAAACTTACAGGGCATTACAGTCAATACATCATGTTACTGTGCAAGAATATAAATAATAAGAATAGGAAAACAGTGGAAAAATAGCCACAATGTAAAGAGAGATGCTGTTTATTACTTTAATAGAAAGTGTTCAAGACCATTTAACTGATACTCCTGTGTGGAACAAACACAACTTCTTATTCCTGAGTGGAACTTACAGCACTAATCGGTCATCAGTATTCTTTTTGGTGCTCTTAAGTTTTTTGGGCAGACTTCAACTCCCATAAAGAGGGAAACAAATGTTCCTCAGTGATTGTTTCTCTGGATTCTGAATCCGCACCGACTCTGTTCAGGGAAAGCAGTAGCGTCCGGCCAAAAAGCAGCCAAACAGATGCATAAATGAGGTGTGAACAGATGTACCTAACAACCAGTCACCAGTCGCATTTCCATCCATCTGAGTTTATTCGTATTTTCAGTTTGTGCTGTCACGACTCGACTCAGAGGACGAACAAAACATGGAGACCGTACAAGAACCCTTTTAAAACTGCCATTGTAACAGACTGCCTAAATGTCTTCATGTTTTCTTTGCAATAAAAGTGTCAGAAAATTTCTTCTTTGCCAGTTCTTTTGCACCTTTGTTTTCAGGAATGACTTTCCTTTCAATATTGATAATCATTATTATAAATGATAAATGCTTAAAACAGTGTGTTTTAGTAAAAGAAGAAAAAAATGGAGTTGAAGTTTGAAGCATAGTTATTATGAAATACAACTATAAATGTCCATAACAAAACTTTTTGAGATTGCAAAAATAAACTTTCAACTATTTTACATCTGTTCAAACGTGCTTTTTGGTCTTGAATATTCAGTATCCATATTATAGTTTCATATTTTTTGTTATTTCCAGACGTTTTTTAGCCTGTGTGGAAGTCTTTGAAACAGTTCCTTTTTTACCTCTGCAAAGGAAGTTATGTTTTCATCAGGGATGGTTGGTTGGTGGGTTGGTTGGTTGGTTGGTGGGTTGGTGGGTTGGTTGGTTGGTGGGTTGGTTGGTTGGTTGGTGGGTTGGTGGGTTGGTTGGTTGGTGGGTGGGTTGGTCGGTTGGCAAGATAACTCAAAAAGTTATGGAAGGATTTTGATGAAATTTTCAGGAAATGTTGATACTGGCACAAGGAACAAATGATTAAATTTTGGTGGTGATATGGGGTTGATCTGCCTTGGCGGAGGTCAGCGCTCTCTAAGTGATTTTCTAGTCTTTGGAATAGAGTCCCATGTTGCTGCTGTAAAGTGTTATATAGTGTCGGAAAGCTCAGGATCTCAGCTAATTTTGTGGATAGCATGAACAGTTCAGGAGTTACAGTAATTTGAATGCTGTAAAGTGTAAAATGTGGCACCAGAGAGATTGTAGTTGTTAAAGGATTAAAAGTGGAAAATATATGCATTTAGGAAATAATATGAAATAATATGCATGTTAGTTCATTAGTAATGTGTCAGTGTGAGTATAGATATTAGAGAAAAAGATAACTAACCAGAGGAGAGAAAACAGTAACTGACAGCCCATGGATCTTAATATACAGTTGCAGAAAAAATTATTAGACCATCAAAAGTCATCAAAAACAATGGTTATGCAATCCAGTCCTAACTCCTGTGTGTATCATGTGACTAAAACAGACAGAAAAGAAAACACGGAATGCCTAAAAGCACTGTTTTTGTCAGTACAATGCCATAGATATTGATGTATTGATTATATTATTATCAAGAAAACATGGAAAATCGATATATATCAGCTCTGAAAGTAAACTCTTATGAGCTATTTTTGTTGTTATCATTATATTTGTCCAAACGAATGTACCTCTTTAGTTGCACCAGGCATTAAAAGGAACAAGATGGTCAGATAATTTTTTTCTGCGACTGTATATAACAAAGCATTCACAGCAGCCCAATCCCTCCTCATTATTCTCAAATTGTAGCTCGAGTCTTCACCTCAGGAAAGAGGAATCTAACAAAGTGACACATTCTCACGACTCCCACAGTTGTCTTTATAAATAGGCATCAGTTAAATATGACGTGTGGAACAGCTGCTTGTCACCACTCTGTTTTATGAGCTGACAAATGGATGATTTTATGTAAATTTATGATTAACTTTTAATTCAACTTAAAGGCATAATCTGTCAGTAGGCGATGGAGGGATATTACACAGTAGTGGAAAACCCATGCATTTGTAATGTATTGCATTAAGAATCACTCATAGGTCATTGAACTCTCATACATTACTTGTTCTATTCTCTGAACCACATGCTCCCTTCTGCATGTCCACTGTTCCGTTTAAGTCAAAACTGGATGTCTCAGCAAGATAATGAAACACATCCAGGCCATGACATGTTGAAACTGTCAAGAATTAATTAAAGCAAAGCAAATATTATATGATAATATTTGAGATTGAAGTTTTAACCCTTTATCAGGCATGTGACAATTTTTGGTCATTTCTGCATGCATTTACAGTAGTAAATAGATTAGTAAATGACATTAACGGTTCCAGTGAGGACAGTGAGGCAACAATCTCAGGTCCAATGTGGTCTACAGGGTCTGTAAGGTCCACCTGTGTATGAACAGTGAGTGGACCTGCTTTGTTAGGTACCATGAAGTAATGGTCATAATTTAAGGAAAGGATGTTCAAAGGGAGAATGTGGATGTGGACAGGGGTCTGGATCAGCACCAATGTTGGTCTAATGTTCTAAAATGCATGTTCCTTTCACCTTACATATGTTTTTCTTGTATTTTTTCATATGTACTTCTTGGATATTTTTTATTTTTTTTATTTTTTTTTGCAATTATGGGTAAGGAACCAAATATGGTAACTTCATTGACCTTGATTTTCTACATAACAAAAAAAAAAAATTTGAAAAATTTCAGAAAAGTAATAAAGTCTTGTTATCTTCTCCAATAACACACTATGGTTGAAATGATGAATTTCAGAGTATTTCTATGAGTGCCCTATAAAGGGTTCAGGGTGTCGGTATACTACGGTACAGCACAGCACGCAGCATCCGGTCCTTCTCCACAGTTCTCCAGTTGTAGCTCCTTGAGTTCTCATGTCATCTTCTCAGCCCTCCCTCCTGAAATGTGAGTGAAGGAGTTGAAGTGAGTACCCAAGCTGAGAAGAGCTAAGGTAACAGGTATCTAACAAAGTGAGACATCCTCACCTCAGAGATGTTATTAGAATATTATATATATTACATATCATTATGGATCAGTGTTTCTCAACAGGGGTGTTGGGACACCGCTGGGGGGCGTTTGGAACAAGAAAGCTGATAGGGGGGCATAGAGACTGAAAGGCAGGGTATTAACCCCCCCCCCCCCCCCAGTTTTTCCAGGGGGGGGGCTCATTACGACATTAGGGGGCATTTGTTAAAACACTGTGATAAATAGACATTAGTTAAGTGGAACACTGTGACTCCAGTGAACTGCTGTATTTCATGAATAGATAGATGGATGTTGATCTAGAGATGAATTATCTATCTATCTATCTATCTATCTATCTATCTATCTATCTATCTATCTATCTATCTATCTATCTATCTATCTATCTATCTATCTATCTATCTATCTACACATTATATAATTCATATATCTTTTATTCTTATTTTTATTACTTCTTACCTTGTGTCTCTGATGTTGGTTGTTTGTTGGGATGGGTCAGTGCGTTGTTATTTATTTGATTTTTTGTTTTTTTTTACTGCCGTCGTAATCAAATAATTTCCTGCAAAGGATCAATAAAGTATCCGTCCATCCATCCATCCAGATTAAGTTTGCACTTTTAATTGAACATTTTCGCACGTTTGCAAGTGTATGAACAATACAATACAACAACAATTCTGTAATTTCCCAGTTTGGGATAAATAAAATCTATCTATCTATCTATCTATCTATCTATCTATCTATCTATCTATCTATCTATCTATCTATCTATCTATCTATCTATCTATCTATCTATCTACACATTATATAATTCATATATCTTTCATTCTTATTTTTATTACTTCTTACCTTGTGTCTCTGATGTTGGTTGTTTGTTGGGATTGGTCAGTGCGTTGTTGTTTTTTTGTTTTTTGTTTTTTTTTTACTGCCGTCATAATCAAATAATTTCCTGCAAAGGATCAATAAAGTATCCACCCATCCATCCATCCATCCATCCATCCAACCAACCGTCCGTCCATCTGTCTGTCCACATGGTGTAATATCTCCACAGTCTACATACAGATATCACCTTTTATTACTCTAACACATTTAATCACTTATCAGTACAACTTCAGACTGATGAAAACAAAGTCAAAGTCATGCTCCAGTTGAGGTCTGTATAATCCAGACATCTGTCATGTCAAACAGACTTCAGCAAAGCACAGACCAAGGATACACCTGTGTTAAGGTGAACATGTATTGCTAATGAAGAAAGCTTGTTATTCCAGTTAACGTGTCCCAGGCTGGTTATTTTTCTTCACACTCAAAATAGACAAATTATTCTCTACTGGCTAGCTGTGGCATGGAAACATTAACACAGTCAAAATAATGGCAAATTGGCTGTGAAAGCTCCAGAGATACATGTAAAAACAATCCAGTTAACCCTTTACAGGACACTCATAGAAATACTCTTTAGTGTGTTATTGGAGGACCTAACAAGACTTAATTACTTTTCTCATATTGTTAAAAAAAAAATCCAAGAAGTAAATATAAAAATTGCAAGAAAAACACATGTAAGGTGAAAGGAGCATGTATTTTAGAACATTAGAACATCACTTTTAGAACATTAGACCAACATAAGTGCTGATCCAGACACCTGTCCACATCCACATGATCCCTTTGAACATCATTCCTTACATTTGTACCATTACTTCAACAGAGGTGGACCCTGTAGACCACATTTCACCTGAGGTTGTTGATTCACTGTAACTATTACTGTTGTGTGTGGAAAAGACCAAAAATAATCACTTTGCCCAATATAGGGTTAAGCAACTGATTGAGCTGATAAAATAGAAACTGTATTACACTGTTTGTAGCTGATTTGACATGTTTAAGGAGTCATGTTTTGCTAAACCCACTTTTATTAGTCTTTAGTTCATTTATTTGTGTATTTGGACTCTAATAGTTTAGAATTTAAATCCTCCAGATGCTGCAGAGCTATCTTTATTGTATTGTAGAAATTGTACCACTGAAATGGAAATGCTTATTTTTCTTTTGATTATACAGTCATATTGATGTGGTTATTGAGCATGTCTGGCAATTGAATCACTGATTTATGGCATAGCATAACAGAGGGAATGTCCATTGTTTATTGTACACCGAAATATCTGCCAACACAGTTTATGCCACCGTGAATGAAATTGAAATTGTCAACCATTACAGCATGTTTACTCATCATCAAAATGTTTTGTCTCAACGAAGTCGTCCGGCACGACCTTCAACCTGGCTACCATTCAGATTGATGCAAATCTGTGCTCGTTGTCGCATCTCTAACACAGCTCTTCTCGCCATTCGTGTTCGTCGTAGGGCTTGGATTTCAGCCGTGATGCGATTTCGGAGTTCCTGAAGAGTTTGTGGAACAGTCTGATACACACGGTTTTTAAGATACCCCCACAAGAAAAAATCAAGGGGGGTCAAGTCCGGGGATCTAGGTGGCCACTCTCTCTCCTGACCCAAACAGACAACTCGATGAGGAAATAATACCTGCAATCGCTGTGGTCTTGCCATGATGAAAACTCCCTGGGCAATGTAGGCCTATGTCCTGAGTGTGAAAGCAAAGCCCCGACTCCTGTAATTGTTGTCAATTTCAAGTTTGTTCACTGTGGCATACATTGTGTTGGCAGGTATTTCAGTGCCCAATAAACAATGGACCTTCTCTCTCTTATGCAATGCAATAAATCTATGACTACATCACCAGACATGCTCAATAACCACATCAATATGACTGTATGGTCAAAAGAAAAATCAGTGTTTCCGTTTTAGCAGTACAATTTCTTTAAATGGAAAGAGCGTTTTTTCTGACTCACCCTGTAACTAGTTACTTTACGACATTTGCACATGTAAGGTCAAGACTTCTGAGTACAGCATAATTGTTTATCAGCAGCAGTGGTTGTAGTCCGTACTGAAAATATGTCCAAACTTTGAGCCGATTACCTAAAATGTTCAGTTGTTGGTTGAACAGGACAGAGCAGCACAGCCAACAACCGGGAGGGGGTGGGGCATGAAGTGGCTCATTTGCATTTAAAGGGCCAGCGCTCAAAATGACCTTTCTGGTGTCATTACTCAGAAATAGGGTTGAAGATGGACCTGTGGAATATAATTAATGAAGAATTCAGACCCAAGCATAGCTTTTACAGTTTATGTAGACCACAGGGAAATGTTTTAAAATGCATAATTCAATTTAAAAAAAAAAAAAACCCAACAAAATATCACTTCTTTAATTAACCCTTTCATGCATGAATTGTGAGAACCTGAGTCAAGATTTATTTTTTGAGTGTTTTTATTCCTCCTTAGCCATGAAAAAAAACAATGTGATTGAGTTTTTTTTCTATGGAGTTACAAAAATATCCATGCATTTAATTTTTGAAGTAAAGAAACATGTTTAAAACCAAATATCAGAGAGGAATATGAAAACAATGAAATAAAAACATTTTTAATGTTGCTAATCTGATGTCTTCTCACATTTTAACATATTCTAATGCTAGTAATCACTCACTTCATGGAGATAATATGCAAAAAAAAACCTTTTTCTCTAACAAATAACAATTGATTTACACTCAAACATGTTACTGCAGATCAGGTTTATCAAGAACAGCACAATTACAGTAATGGTATGAATGTCAGTGCATGAGATGATGCATAAGTGTCCACTGTGTTGGCTGATATGGAACTAAAACAACAAAACCCATTAATATACAAGAGAACAGCAGTAGAATAACTGTCCACTGTAGTGACCTATGCATGAAAGGGTTAAACCTTGACTAACTGTCCACAACAGCATAGAAGGACATATTTTAATAAACAGTTGTGCTTATAAGTTGACATACCGTGGCAAATTTTGTAAAATATACCATTCTTTAATGAAAACATGAATGATCAGGCAAAACAAATTTCTTTATTTTAAACAGGATTCAAACTACACTAAGAGGCATCTAAAAATGGACAACCATGAAATAAAACTTAATATTAGAGAAAAATGGGCAATATTTCACAAATGTCACGATATGCAAACTTATGAGTCCACTTGTGAGTGCATGCACAAATCTTAACATATCACTCTTTTAAAGAAGTGATACAATAAAGTGCACAATGTAATGCAGATGAGTACCATCATTAGATCATCAGATGGAAGGTAAATTCCAAGATTTATTAAAATGCTGTAAACTGTACAGCAGTGTAATGTAATCCACACTTTTGTTGCACTCCTGTTTTTCAAGGCAGAAGAAAAAAAACATCACTGCCCTTTTTTTCAGACTCATTCCTCACCAATTTTTGGCTTTTAAATGGGAACAGTTGGAAAAGTCTGACTGCTTTTGTCAGTGAGTCAGAACATGGTGTGAGTCTGAAAATTAACTATCAAGACTTATTGAGCACAAAACCAGCCTTAAAATAATCACCTCCAAACTTCAGTGTGCCCTTTTCTTTCTATCTATCTCGGTCTTTGCAGTCATTGGTGGGATTTTCCTCACCTGTCAGTCAAATTGTTGGGGTTAAAGAAGTGCTTTTTTTCCCCCCCCTATCTGTCTGCCTGTACAGCCATGGCGACTATTACCACTCATTTTTCTGTTTAGCACAAACAGTCTGGAAAAGTAAATCACAGAACTGTCTGTCAGCCAGTGCATATTTCCTGAGAGAAACCAATCAAACTGTGTGTTTGGAACAACTATTGTAAAGGCTTCCATGTACTGGCTGTCTTTTGAATCACAATTGTGTTATTGCAATCAGTGATAGAGAATATAAAACAAATACGGAGCTGTTTATTTTAAAAAGTCATATTATATAACCTTCGGCTGCAATCATTCGCTTATTTCTCATGTAACAGGACCAAGTGTTGTCCTGTATTCACACACATACACACACATACACACACACAATGGTCCAGTGTGAGAGATTGTATTCAGGTTATTTTTTTCCATAAAAAGCAGAGTCAGTCATGCAGTTCATTACAAGACTCAGAAAGTCATAATCCTCATAACATGGGTGTTTTCTTATATTTATATCCTGTTATCAGCTGATCTATCTGTGCTTAGAATAACCAGTTCAGACCTTTATAATTATTTGGCTGCAAAGTTAATAGATTTTTTTCTTGGCCTCAAAATACAGAAATCAAAAATCTGTATAACTACCTGCATTGTTTGAGTGAAATATGAGAGATTTCCAGTTTATAAACTAAGAGCAAAAAAGTACTTTAAACTAAATATCTGGCCTCTTTCAAACCACACACCGCCATCTGAGCATTGTTCCTCTGATTATTGGAGTATGTCTTATTGTGTGGCGTCAGTGTTTTATCATTTTACTTGAGATCTATTCTAACCGATAGAGGCAGCGGTAGACCAGCACGTCTTGTGAGGTAAAATTACAGTTTTTGACAAAGGAGTCTTGTGGTTTTTGAACAGATCAATAAAACGGCTTTAGTTCCTTGTTGGATGGATGTCTGACAGCAAGGTCAAACAGTGACAGTATTCTAAGTATAGAGTAGACCTAAAGCGGTTATATGGAGTATTTCTGGTGTAAAATGAGTTCTGCTGGTGTGTCAAAGATGCCAGCGTATTGTATTGCAGAAATATGAACTGAATTTACTCAGACATAGACCGACCATAGATCATGAATGCATGTGACCACTAGAGGGAGTAGCGAGTTACTGTAGGGTTGAGTCTGCCGGTTTCTCAAACTGATGAAAACTAATGCTGAGGCCAAATTCATGCCATGTATACCCAGGTACGTGGAAAAACTGATAGTTTCTCATGCGTTTTTGTCTTTCACCCATATGTCACGTGCACAGTCCACTGGCCGCTTTAAATCTGTATTTGCACCGGCGTCATCTGTTTGTGTTTTAGATGCTATTTATCCTATTACTGTGTATCTGTTTTATCAATTTTAGAATATGTTATCTTCTGTGTTCCTGTATTTTTATTGGTTTTACTATATCTTTTATTTTTACCTGTATCCTTGTACAGCACTTTGGGCACTTTGCATTATTCCAAAGGGTTTTAAAGGTAAAATTCTCCAAACCACATGGGGGCAGTTGAGTCAGTGTATTTTTTGGTAACTGGATTTTCTTTTCAGAAACAAAAGAAAAGCTAGTGGTTAATTGATTTTTGTTTTAAAATAGAAGAATTAAAATTGAATTTCAAGGTGTTTTTCTTTTTCAGTGTCAAAGCAGATAAACCAAATTTTAAAAATGGGTCAATTTTCATTTTCTCTTTCTAATAACAAAAAAAGAAAGTTATTATCTGACAGAAATAGAAAAACGGCCCAAAAACAGCTGTTTTTTTTTCATTTTCTGAGACCGGATGTTGTCATTTTCAAGGAAAGAGCGCTAATGCCTAGGCCACAAAGATTCTTACAAACAATGGGTTTGTACGAATCTTCCAGTTCGTATGAAATCTGGAGTTCATAGACATTTGTAGAGGGAGCATGTCTATTCATGATTCATACATGAAAGGGATTTAAATAACCAACTACTTATATGCATGGCCTAAGGATGAGAACTGGAACCATCAGAGTAAAAATAAGCAACAAAGTGTGTAAATAGAAGCATTGCTGTTGTAAATAAATTAAGTTTGATACTGAAATCTCTGCTTCTCTGGAGAATCTTCTGCACTAGTGCATTAGTTAGTGTATCTTATTAAGGTATATAGTAAAGATATGTCATGTTATCTTTGTTGCCATTTGTTGAGTCATGGAACAAACTAAATTGTGTGAAATTAGATGTATGTGTCAACTTCATCATTGAGATGATTAGCTTCATATTTTAGAGCTATTTTCAAATTAAAGGAGTAATATTTTGCTTTTTTAAATGGAATTATGCATTTTAAGACATTTCCCTGTGGTCTTCATAAACTGTAAATGCTATGTTTGGGTCTGAATTCTTCATTAATTCAACTCCACAGGTCCATCTTCAACAATATTTCTGAGTAATGACACCAGAAAGGTCGTTTGGAGCGCTGGCCCTTTAAATGCAAATGAGCCACAACATGCCCCACCCCCTCCAGGTTGTTGGCTGTGCTTCTCTGTTCCGTTCAGGTTGTTAATACAACCAACAACTGAACATTTTAGGTAATTGGCTCGAAGTTTGGACATATTTTCAGTATGGCCTACAACCGCTGCTGCTGACAAACAATTATGTCGTACTCAGAGAAATGTTGGCGGAAGTATTGACGTTATATGTGCAAATGTCGTGACATAACCAGTTACAAAACGTAACAAATTAAGCAGGAATTAAAACGGTTTGTAAAAATCCACTCGATTTTTCCCGGAATGAATATAAAGATAGCTTTACAGCACCTGGACAGTTCAAATTCAAATTTTCTTAACTTTTAGAGTCCCCAGATTAGGGATGGGAATTGAGAACCGGTTCTTTTTGAGAACTGGTTCCCAGTAGCTCGATTCCTTGGAATCGTTTGCCTGCCTGCTTAACGATTCTGCTTATCGATTCCGCCTTCGTTGTGCATGCGCGATGACGTCACACGTACGCTGCATTGTTTTGGTCAGAACGTAGCCAACATGCCGTTGAGGCAGAAACGGTCTAAACAGACGACACCAGGTCCACTTACTTGGAACACTGTCAAAGCTTCCATGTCTTCAAAAGGGTGGAATCCCTCCAATATCCTCAAACATTTGTCCACAGCATGTGAATCATTTACAGGAATGTCACATATTTGATACTCTACTTAGCGGCGCTTGTGAATGTAGCGGCAGAGTGAACACCGGGCCGGTTCCTGTTTTGGGAACAAACGTCGTAACTCCTCAAATACAAGTTTCCGAAGGTAAGAAGGGAAAGGAAATGAGGTGCACAACAACGGGAGACAAGCCGAGCCGTGTCGAACCGGTTCCACGTAGTAGAAATGCGGCAAGAGAGGAATTAGTGAAGAGTCTTTAGTTTCACTTTCACTGTACGCCCCCCCCACCCCACTCCCCACCCCCAAACCGGGCCCGGCGTCATCTCTTATTATTATTTGTACATACTGTATATGTGATATTTTCTGTGCAGAGATGGAAATATAAAAGACAGTTAATGCAAACACACCCGTTTGTACTCTTTTATTCCCTCACCCAATGACAATCGATAAGAGAATCGATAAGGAATCGGATCAATAAGCAATATCGATAATGGGAATCGGAATCGTTAAATTCTTAACAATTCCCATCCCTACCCCAGATACACAAATAAATGAACCAAAGACTAATAAAAGTGGGTTTAGCAAAATATGACCCCTTTAGTGTACTAACATAGGTACCGAATTGAATTAAAATGGTATCAACCTCATAGCAAAACCACTGACCTAGCCCTTTAACTTAAACCATACCACTCTGTGTTCAAAACAGAACCCGTAATCATGGGAACATACAGTACGATACTACGCAATATCAATGGAAATACCACTTGTTTTTGTCTGATAAGGTGATGCCTGTCATTTTGTCATTCCTCAGGGTCTAGTCTGTTACATCACTTGTTCTTCCTCCTACAATACTCTTGGGTGCAGCCTGGTCGGTGTGTTATTGTAATTTGTGCGATGGGAGAGTCCATTTTTACTCACTCACCCTTTAAAGGTGCCTATAAACATATAAACCTGACAGGACAGGGGGTGAGGGTTTTCACACCGGAAACTTTGAGTGTTATTTTACTTCACCATCAAGTATGAAAAGTTGATATCATCCAAATACGTGTGCAGTCTGAATGATATCAGTAGCGACCACGTGCAGCTGAGAGGAAAACATATCAGGCCGTCTGAAAACTGGGCTGTGGCTATTTCCTAGAACAGCACATACCAGTGCAGACCCAAACTGTACAAACAGTTAAGTAGAAAACATTTGTGCTTACTAAACCTTACAAGAATTTGGGCACTCCTTGAGAAATAGCAAACTTTGATGGTTTTTAATTGAAAGGATGCAAACAGTCTCTGTAGGACAGGGGTGTCAAACTCATTTTAGTTCAGGGGCCACATTCACCCCAAATTGATCTCCAGTGGGCCGGACCAATAAAATAATACCAGTGAAAAAAGTAAAATTATATTACGATCAGGTTTACATCTACAAAGTTTCCTTAAAAATCTGAATAACATGAACAACTTGAATCATCTTAAGAAAAACAAGTGCAATTTTAACAATATTATGCCTCAGTTTAATCAGTTTATCATTTACAGATGTGCATTACAATCGCACAAAACATTAAGTAACAGGCAGAATATTGATAAAATTGCATTTACTTTTCTTAAGACATTTCCGTTTGTTCATATTTGTTCAGGTTATTCACGTTTTTTGTAAAAGTATAGTTTGGTAATGTAAACATTTTCATGTAATTTTACTTTTTTACACCAAAAAAACTGATCTGCCTTGGCGGAGGTCTCTCCGAGTGCTTTTCTTGTTTCATGTTGTTTATGCTGAATTGAAATCTCTGAGAGCATAATTTGCTATTTTACACAAATTTCAACTCGTGACCTTGCAGCAACACAGCCCCCAAACCACTTGTAAAGAAAACACAGTTAGAAACTGTGATGTAATATCATTTTTGGCTTCTGTGGCCACAATCAGCATGGTGCAGACTTGTGACCCGAGCACTGATCTCAGAGCAGATTGAAGACAGGTTCTGGTGGGCTCTTTATGGAGGTCACATCGCATTTTGGGAAAGCAGCCACCCCTCAATCCACTCCAATCTACGTTACATCAAAGCGGCATCCTCTACCCCTCGCCAGTGTGCAATATGCTATGCACTGGCCTTTACTCAAACCCTCACTAATTAGCTCCAAAGCTTAGCAGAGATGGTCTGTTGTCGAAAAACACTTGTTTCTTTGGTAACAGTTGTGCAAACTGTACGCTGTGCAGACATCTCTGATAGATTTACAGTTAGTTGTAGATTACAGATAGTAGATAAAATTGAGGAAATTACATTCTATGCATACGGATTTGTAATCAGATTTGGATTTGGTACGGTGTATTTTTCAGGTTGAATGCTTCTTGAGGAGTTTTGGAAAAAGTCCAAATACAGAACAACTAGACTCAACAACAGAAAACAACTATCGATGGTATCAAGGAATTTATACAGGAAACATAAAGAAGTCATAGTTAGGTTTTGACACATTTATCCACTCTTGAAAATTGCTACCTTGGGAAAAGAATGCACAGTTTTGACATTTCAATTGGATGAAATAGTACGTTTACATGGTTGTTATTTGCTGTAGGCTTCATAAATAGGAATGTGAGTGGCAAACATCAGATGAAGCAGCACTATGGACAAAAAGTATATTTACTGTGACAATCTAACAATGTGTTTCTACAAGGAGAGCAAATGTTTTTCACTTTTTCATGGTTAGAAACAACAGATACAGCATGTAGGCTCTGAAACATTTGATTCAGCCTTTAGTCCTCCTGATTTCTATTAAGAACATGAACAATGAGAGCAAGAAAGTAGATGAAAAGTCAAAGCTGTCTAGACCATTTGTCTTAATAATAATTCAAAACGTGTATTCAATAAAGACCTTTCTTTTCAGTTTTAGAAGGAAAAGTCAAGTCCTTTATAAATGTCTCTCCCATGTCTGACCTGGAAAAAGGAATCATGCTTTTTCATTTGTGGATTTTGTATTCACCTTTTTCTCTTTTGTAAAAGTCATCAGAAATGAAGAAGAGAAACTAATAAAGTATGTTCATTCATTTTATCATTGTTCATATTAGTGAGAATTATGAAACAAATCTAACCAGAGCAGTCATTTTGTTGCTATTTGTAATTGAAGGATTCATGACTTTTTTAATATTTACTCAACAGGTAAGAGGTGGTGTGAGTGGATGGCAAGAAAATCCAGATTTTTGTTACTAGAGACTACATTTTCCTGTCAGTATTTATACTTGGGCAATAAAATAACTTCAGTTAGTGTTAAGGAAACATTGTGGTTTGGTTTACATATTACAGGGGGGAAAATCACAATCTTACCAAGTGTTTTTTTTCTCATTTCTAGTAAAAATATCTCATCACATTTAAAATAAGACACAGTCACCTAAAGAGCAACTTTTCAGTGAGATATAAGAAGTTTTAAGAATAAGTTTTTATTGAAATTTTCTACACACACATTTAACAAAAAGAACAAAAAACAAACAAACCAACATTGCTTGGGTACATTACACACATTTCATGACATTCACATTATGCAGTCTTTCCACCATTCTGAGTTCTGTAAACAGTCCATAGATATAAGAACTTATTTTTAGACAATAGATCTTGAAAATTTTATTTCAAGAAATCTTACCAAGATAATTTTCAGTTTTTCCATTGGCAGATGTTTTTTTTTTTTTTTGCTTGAATTGAGCAAAAAAAATCTTGAATTAAGCAAATAAATAAATAAATAAACAAATAAATAAATAAATACACACACACACACATATATATATATATAGATAGATAGATAGATAGATAGATAGATAGATAGATAGATAGATAGATAGATAGATAGATAGATAGATAGATAGATAGATAGATAGATAGATAGATAGATAGATAGATAGATAGATATCTGCAAATAGAACAAGTGAAAATTATCTTGGTAAAATTTTTTGAAATAAGATTTCCAAGAAAATAAGTCTGAAAATAAGTTCTTATATCTCACTGAAAAGTTACTCTTTAGGTGATTATGTCTTATTTTAAGTGTGATGAGATATTTGGACTAGAAATGAGAAAAATACAGTTGGTAAGATTTGGATTTTTTCCAGTGTAGTAAATATACTGTGAGTCTGTTCCCCTTAATCATTGTGTACTATCTCTGTCTTAATTCAAACCTTGATATCTTTTTCTAACATTGCACAGAACTGCCGGTGCATGAAATCAAACAAAACGTTTATTAAGTGTATTGCCAAAACTAGCCTGTATTGCAAATCACTTTGTTAGCTCTTTTGTCAAAAAAAAAAAAAAAAAAAAATCTGTGAACAATTTACATTCAGGAGCAACATTTTTTCCACTTAAATACTACTACCTAACAACATTAACTCCATATTACAATTCACATTTTCATATGTAAAAGTGTGGGACAGGTCTGGCATGAATCATACATCAACAGGCACCTAATTTATCCATGATTTAGAAAAATGACGCTACAGAAAACTAGAAATGCAAGTAAAAATGAACATACATCTCCCTAGAATTTTCCAAGTCACATTTTCAGATGGGATTATGGAGACAAGCTGCGTCTGACTCCTCTATGGTTTGCACTCAGCATTTACCCCCAAAACCCACAATTCTCAGCTCCACACCCAGAACGTTCCTCTGTTTTACAGCCAGGAATTCCTCAACTTTTCTGAGGTGCAAGAGTCAACCACCACCCCTTGACACCAATCCATACGGGTTAATTGACAATGAAAATACCTGGAGGGAAAACAGTCATTTATAAAGTCAAATTTCAAACCTGGCCCTGTAGGATAATTTTTAAAGAAGTCATGAGCACGCCGCAAAGAAAATATCTGGATTGGCCTTCAGATGAAGTCATATTCTTTGTTCTTCTCGTGGTGTTTTTCTTTGGTGAGGTTGTGGTCTTGAAGTGCTTTGGACTTCAGCTGTAAAGTAACTTCATGAACGTGAAGCCGTCACGCTGTGCAAAGAAATAGAAGTGAAATATGTTCCGTCTGTTTTGATACCGAAGTGTGCATCAGTGGCGTTAAACTCGCCTGCCGCAGTGACACTCGGGGCAGCTTTCTTGGCTGCCGCGATGAGAGGCGTCGTCCAAGCAGCACTTGCCTCAGTACGACTCTTAGAATCACTGAGGAGCGTTTTGAAGCCAGGAAACACTTGAACAGATTTATGACCCTGTGGCTCCATTTGATGCCTGATGCTGAAAATGTTGTTCTTCTTTGCTGCCTCAAATTTTGTCTTGTGTATTACCACCCTTAAGATACAGCTTATGGATTCAATTAACTAACCAAATCACTTCTGACACACACAGAGATGTGATGAACATCCACAGCGACAGCAAACGCACGTTCATTCCCCAGTTACGCATCCTTATCCAAACCACCTAGTTTTGGATGGAGGGTAAACAATCAATAAACACTGATTTGATATCTGACATAATATTATTCTGAATTTTTCTTGGGAGGCAGCCACACAACACACAGCTTTGTCAGTGATAGTGTTCTTACAAAGTACGGAAAAGTATTGAATATGATTTTAATTGTTTATAGGTTTGGATATGTATGTGGAAAAGAAAAGAGATTATAAAAAAGTAAGTTTCCAGACAGCTGATTAGGGTTGCCAACCGTCCCTTAAAAAGCGGAATCGTCCCTGATTTTTGGGTCTTAGAGTCGGACACTGCCGGCTTTTGTCATTTTGCACAAAAAAAAATACATTGTTAACCCTTTCATGTATACTGGTCACTACAGTGGACAGCTATTCTACAGCTGTTCTCTTATATATTCATGGATTTTTTTGTTTCTTTGTTTGTTTGTTTTTGCACATATCTTTATTGAAGTTTTAAGACACTACATATCTTTTCTGACATGAATTGGTAACATTGTGTAGATCTCCCCTGAGCATACGAGCTACAAGCCCCCCCCCCCCCCCCCCCCCCCCCGAGTTTTCACACAATTTATCTGTAAATACATGTTTCTTCGTTTCAAAAATTAAATGTAAGGTGTCCAGCTGAATAGACATTTTTGCAACTTCATGTAAAATAGGTTCATAAGATCATTTTTATTATTGTTATTAGTAGTAGTAGTAGTATGTCTTTTTTTTTTTACTTTATTTTTTGTTTTTTATATATTTTTTGTTTATTTATTTATTTATTTTTCATAAGAAAATTTTTAATTGCATTGTTTTTTTCATGCCTAAAGAGGAATAAAAACACTCAGGACAAAAAATCTTGAGTAAGGTTCTCATAATTCGTGCATGAAAGGGTTAAATAATAAATTCTTTTCCATGTCTTCGTATCACTCACAAACATGCATCTAATTAAATTCAGGTTTCAGTCAAAAAGTTTAAAAAAAAATCATTTCACACACACAAAAAAGGCTAAATAAATTCACAACCGGGTGAAGGCAATTGGGTTGGCCGGCCTTGCCAGTGAGGTGTCCTTTTTTTTTTTTTTTTTTTTTTTTTTTTTCCCCAGGGAGTTGGCAACCCTACAGCTGATCCTATTTTATTTCATAAAATATAGCATTCACAGTTTCTAATAATAACTTCAAAAACAGAGGGGGGTCAGGTAGTTTGGATTTTAAAGGTTTAAAGTGTAAAATTCAGTCATGTTTGTGGGCTTATGTCTTATGTCAGAGTCTGTCGTTAGCTTGACGTTCGCTAATTCAACTACTAAGCTAATAACTGCCCATATCCATAATAGCTTGCAGAGTGATTTCTAATAAAAGTTTTCAGGATTCTTTTATTCTTCCTCAAATGCTCTTCTACAGTGGTATCATTGTGCAACACTAGCTACTATTAGCTTAGCCAGTAGTGTAGTTACTGTAGTTCCCAGCACAAAAAAGACTCGAAAACTAATGAAACATGTTTTATTTGCTATGTATTTGTGTCAAATTTACATTAAAGGGTCCCCTGGTTTCCCCCTGTCATTTAAAACATGTATATGTAGGTTAAGTTGGTCCCTTAGTGCCTTCAATGGCAGCTCGCTGTTCCTAATGTGTGCTATGTGCTAATGCTAATGCTAGGTGTGGTGTGTGTTAGGATGAATAAAACGCAAAGACTGAACTTCCATACAGGGATATGAAAGCAAGTTATCCTGTCATAATATAATATACAGAAAGAAATGTGTCATAGTATGTATTCATAATTACTGATACATTCATTTGGATTAAATTTAATGATTATTTTAAAATTAAATCATTTATATTGATATTACTTATATGTTAAAGTAATGTAACGTACTGCAGGATGTTTTTCATGGCATTTGGAGGAGGTAGCCAGTGCAGCCAAAATGTTTACCGCTGTGTGAGAGAGTGTCGGCCAGATCAAACTCACTATAAGTCTGGCGTGACACCAAACGCACACTCCCACGCAGAACTGCCATAATGCCTGGAAAATCATCCACCACTCTGCGTAGATGAATGGTTTCAATGGCAACAATGGCTAAATATGATTTTTCTGACGACTGGCTCAAGAATAATAATAATAATAATAATAATAATAATAATAATAATAATAATAATGATGATGATGAAAATAGTAATAATAATAATAATAATAATGATAATAATAATAATAATGATGATGATGATGGATTGGATTTCTATAGAGCTTTTCAAGGTTTATATTCCCAACTATGAAAACTAGTTGGCTAATGATTCCAAATGAGGGGGAAAAAAGCTAGCTGCAAACTTTTTGTAAAATAATTCATCTCAATGAAAGAGGCACCTTTTAAAACCATTTTCAGAACATCCAAAACCACTGTTGTCTTGTCATAATGTATTCTGCACCCTAGTTACCACAACTTTGGCCAAAACCTAAGAAAAACAAAACATGAAATCATTTAAAATCATTTACTTACAACAAAGGTCTGATCTATAATTCGCACTGACAAGCCTGGAAAAGCATAGAATTTCTATCAAATGTGTGATATAATCTCTTTACCATGTTTGCTGAAGGCGAGCGGCTTCGTGCTCAGATAGCATCAGTATTAAACATCACTAAAGGAGTTAAATATGAGCATTTTGTAAGAGAAACCAGTGGAAGCATGCAGGGCTTTGTTTCCAAAACAATATTTCAGATACACATCGCTCTGTAATCAAGGGTTTACTCACAGCTGCTTGTTTTGACAGCGTTGTGTCAACTGTTTTGACAGAGGCTCAGCTCAGCTAAACTTTTCAGCCATTCAGCTCGGTTTCCATTTTCTAACGTCTGCGTGAGGATCATCTGCTCATCAAACTGCAGTGGCGCCAATGTCCTCTTTGTTATTTTATTCTCAGTGCATCAAAGTACAAACAGCATCTTCATCACAATCTGTGACCGTTTGGAATAAAAGACTGTTTTACTCAAATACTACAGCGAAATAAATCAGAGGTACTGAGTGTTTTTTAAAAAATATAATTAATGCTTCTTTATTTTTTTACTTCACTGCATTTGAGATTACAATTTTCATCTTCTTCCTGTCCAGTGAAAACCTCGTATCTCCAAATATGTTGCTTTTGAATGTTTCTTACAAACTGAAAAATGAAATGTTCCTTCTCGGTATGAGTTCAGTATTCTCCAACTTTGTAAACTAAATAAACTACTTGAAAACCCTCCTGGATTTGATGAAAAATTCATTGTCACAAAGCTGAAAACAGGCCTGTTTTTTTCCGAGCTCATGAGAAGTTGGTGTTTTTAGTGACACATATATTAATGATAGTCAGTGGGGACAAAAGAGGCTCCAGGGGGAAGACTGTGAGAGTTTTTGGATAGATAGTGGAACATTTTGATTTTTTTTTAATTTTCTGTATTGATGCTTAAATTCCAAAATTAATAAAAAAAATAAATAAAAATGAATATTTGTGTCAGATATTATCATGTCATCAAAACAAAAGCCCTTAAAGTATCATAGGAGGGCCTGAGGATTAATCTTATAAAACAGCGTCTGTACAAATATGATAATTTTATAGACTGTGATTCATTGCTTGAGAGGAACTAAGTCAAGAGAAGATAAAGTCCACATATCCAGTTCAAAAATGTAAAAATAAATAAATAAATAAATAAATGTAATATCTCACTGTCAGGTACCATTTTACTCCACAGTGATTACTTTAGCTTTTCACAGTTATATTTTTCTGATAGTATTCAGACATAATTATTGTAGTAAAGCATTGAATACAGAACTTTTACTTGTGGTTTCACTGGATTTGACTTCCCAAATTCCCAGTGGGATACTGTGGGAGATTTTTTGTGGGCGGCTGTGGCTCAGTTGGTAGAGTGTGTCGTCCAATGACTGAAGAGTTGGCGGTTCGAATCCTGGCTCAGACTGTCCACATGTCAAAGTGTCCTTGGGCAAGACACTGAACCCTAAATTGCTCCCAGTAGGGCCTGGTAGTGCCTTGCATGGCAGCAGCCGCCTACTGGTGTATGAATGGGTGAATGTGAGGCTTTGTAAAGCGCTTTGGGCACCATGAAGGTGTAGAAAATGTGCCATATAAGGGCAGTCCATTTACCATGTTTATCTGTTACAAACCCCGCACATGAAGACAAAACATTGAATTGAACAGTTTTGATTGTACTGTGTGTGGTGTGCTCTGATAATCCCAACACAGCACACCACACACATAAGGATTCTGTCCCACCACAGATCTAGAATCTAATCTTCCAAGACAGAAATCTCTAACAAAAACGAAGAAGAAACGTAGCAACAATCAGAAAACAGAACTCGCAACATGGAAGAGGATATACGAGAGGAGGGAATGATGGTGATCTTGGGACTATTTTTGACGGGAAAATTCTGAATTTCTGAGGTCCACTGAACTTTACGTTTCAAGTCGGCCATGCTTGTTTTTATTTACACCTACTGCCTTGTTCCTCAGTCAGCTCATTTCTTGATTGGCTACATTCCATTCCACGACTCGGGAGTCCTCGACTTTTCCCACACATGAAGATTCTTGGTCGTAAATACTGAACAAGTTTAATATTTGCGATTGTCAGCCCCGACCTGTTTCGGAGCCGATTATCGGGACAAATTTACTCTTAACACACCTCAGACCACAGGAGAATCTTATGAAACATAAAATAGTCTGGTGTTTGTCGTCCTTGGTTGCGAAGGTTGAAAATCGGGACAAAAACAGCCTGATTATCTTCATGTGTGTACCCCACTTTAGACCAACTTCACCAACACCAGCTTCAATATTCAAGATGGTTGACCTTTGCACCAACAGTATTGAATGTAATAGTAATTACCTCCACCAAGGAGGTTATGTTTTTGCCGGCGTTGGTTTGTCTGTCTGTCTGTCTGTCTGTCTGTCTGTCCGTCCGTGTGCAAGATAACTCAAAAAGTTATGGATGGATTTGGATGAAAATTTCAGGTAATGTTGATACCGACACAAGGAACAAATGATTAAATTTTGGTGGTGACAGGGGTGGGGGGGGGGCACTGATCTGCCTTGGCGGACGTCTGCGCTCTCCAAGTACTTTTCCAGTTAGAATACTGATTTACCATACCATACCATGCCATACCATGCCAACTTTATTCCAAAAGCACTTCAAGAACTTTACAGCTGGCCAAAGTGCCGTACATGAATCATAAAACAAGGAAAAATAAGTAAAAACAGTGATAAAACAGGGTGCAAAGCGGGGTAAGAACAACAAAATACAACCATCATAAAAACAAAGAAATTAAAATCTGGTAAAAACAGCATAAGAAATTAAAAAAAAAAAAAAAAAAGAAACATCAATTTACACATTTATTTAGTTTTCCATTGTGGACTTTTATTTTTTTCTTCTGACTCTTTTAGTGATCAGCTGACATTGAGGTTTTCAGGCTTTCAGTACGATTTTGTCGAGTAGAAACCTTGAGTGTTGAGAAACTGAACGGCAGTGACAGTGACGTGTATCTTTAGTTTTATGGCCCGAGCCTCATCTCTGTCTTTATGTTTCCAGCTATACTGATCCTGCTGTGTGTTTTGACAGTCCTGACACGGAAACATCACCAGAACACGGGTTAAACCTGCTCTCCTGTCTTGTCTGCTTCATGAAGAGGCCTTTAGAGTTCATCGGTTTAGATCTTTGGTCAACGCAGTCCTGAAAAGTGGTAGGAAAGTACCATCTTCCATCACGTCGCTCATGTTTTTTCTCTCCATCCTTCATTCTTTTGTATCGCGGTTGCCATTCTTTTGGAACGCCTCAGGATCGTCTTTTCCATTCCCAGACAGCTGGAGCGAGTTACTGGCTGCTTGGCGATCGGGCCAGCGGGGGGAGACACAGATGGTTCAATTCTCATGTCACCCTGTCTGCTTGGCAGAGACATCGGAGAGCAAGTGGAGAAGGATTTACTCACACACACACACACACACACACACAAAGCATACTGTATACACACATACAGATGCACACAAATACAGTTCAGTACATACGATGTCACGCATGTATGTGTGGACAGCTTTCACACACATTCTTTCCATTCGCTTTTCAGGCTTTTACTTGACACTCTTTATAGACTGCAGCAAAAGAATAATCTTAGGTTTAAGGCAGCAGAACGGGAATACAGGAAGGCCGTGACAAAAAATGGGAAAGCATATTTGTGTATGCATGCATGTTTTTTTTTTTGTGTACGCAAGTGTTTTCGGTCTGCTCTTTTTAAGGTTGAAAAGGCAAAGAAACAGTGTCTATACCACTAACATGTTAAAAAAAAAAAAGCAGTTATTACCTCCACCAAGGAACGGCAGAGGTTATGTTTTCATCGGGGTCTGTCTGTCTGTCTGTTTGTATATTTACAAGATAACTCAAAAAGTTATGGACGGATTTGGATGAAATTTTCGGGAAATATTGATACTGGCACAAGGAACAAATGATTACATTTTGGTGGTGATTGATTGGGTGGGTGGGGCTGATCTGCCTTGCCACTCAGAGGTCTGCGCTCTCCGATTGCTTTTCTAGTTTTACCTACTTTTACCACACTTTCTATGTTTTAAATACATAGACAATACTTTGTCTAGATTTTCTTCTGACACATTTGGTACAATCTATTATAATTATTTATTTATTGCTTTTTAGAATTTTCCATTGACTTGTACAACTTAGGAACATAAAGATATTCACATACACATTGTACATTCTTTCACATTTACACTACCAGTCAAAAGTTAGGACTCACCTGTTTTTTCTTTATTTTCATGACTAATTATATTGTAGATTCTCACTGAAGGCATCAAAACTATGAATGAACACATATGGAATTATGAAGTTAAAAAAAAGTGTGACATAACTCAAAATATGTTTTATATTTTAGATTCTTCAAAATAGCCACATTTTGCTTTTATTATTGCTTTGCACATTCTGGTCATTCTGTCGATGAGCTTCATGAGGTAGTCACCTGAAATGTTTTCCAACAGTGATGCTGAGCACTTGTTGACCATCTGTGGTCCATCTCATGTCATTTAACCCTTTCATGCATGAATTATGAGAACCTTCTTTCTTTTTTTTTTTTTTTTCCTGAGTGTTTTTATTCCTCTTTAGGCATTAAAAAAAAAACAATGCGATTAAAAAAATTTTCTGAGGTTATTTTTTATGGATTTGCAGAAATGTCCACTCAGCTGGACACTGTGCATTTAATTTTTGAAACAAAGACACATATATTTACTGATATACTATGTGAAAACTATGATATAAAAACATTTAATGTGATGCTTTCTCACATCTTAACATACTCTAATACTAGTCATTACTCACTGCATGGAGATAATATGCACAAAAAAAAACATTTTCATTGCTAATTACAGTCTAATAACAATAACAAGCAATTGCTTTACATTCAAACTTGTAAGATCAGGTTTATCAAGAACAGCAAAGTTACAGTAATGTTATCAATGTCAGTGTATGGGATGATGCATAAGCGTCCAATGTGTTGGCTGATATGAAACTAAAACGACAAAATCCATGAATATACAAGAGAACAGCTGTAGAATAACTGTCCACTGTAGTGACCACTGTGCATGAAAGGGTTAAATGAGAAGGTGTGTCCAAACTTTTGACTGGTAGTGCACATATGTACTGTAAACTCATTTTCTCAAGACTGTATCTCTAATATGTCCTTTTCTCAACCGTCAGTGGAAGGAACAGTTGAAATAAAGTAATAGAAAGAACATTAAAAAAACAACAAAAAAGCACAAGTCTTGAATAATAAACATTTGGGAGTGACCCTGTAGCTGTGATTTATATGATTTCATTTATATAGAATAAAATCAGGCCTCTGGATTATCATGTATTGAACCCATTTTCCCAACATGAAGCAATAAGTTGTAGTCTATGATGTACCAATGCAGTTATTTTCTCCATTTTGTAAATGTCTATTGTTATGTCCATCCATACTGACGGGGATGGCTTTTCTTGAGTTAACCATTTCCAATTCACTGTTTTTTTTTTTTTGTTTTTACTGGCAATCAGCATTTGGTACAATCTAAACAATAAAGTACTCAGTTAATAATAAAGGTCTCCTGTTTGAGGCCATTTACTATGTAACTTTCTAACAGTATATTGACTTATTTGTTTCTACCAAAGAGCCAGCGAATGGGTTTTGGAATTGGCTTGATTTCCTCTCACTAGTTGTTCCCATAAAAAATGAAATTATGTGGTGAAGTATCAATAAAGCAGCTAAGGAGTCATTATTGACCCCTGGAAATAGCAGTTAGAGTCCATGGAAAGCTGTAATAAATGGGTTGCTAACCACACAGATGAAAAAAAATCATCATATATATGAATTTGTTTTCCATAATTAAAAAAAAAAAAAAAAAAAAAAGGAATTTCTGAAATGTACGGGGCTTGTCCAAGCTGCAATCATCATTGATTTTAATACCAAATACAGCTGCCCTGATAAATGGACTAACAGCTTTATTGTCTAGTTTATGCATGTTTAAGCAATTAGAGCCAGAATTCATTTTTCAGTCAAATTACACCACATATTATTTTTTCTGTCCTGTTTATCCAAGTTATACCAAGCCATAGTCAAGTGTTAAAATGTACTGTATTTATATCATTAAGCTATTAGTGTTGTTGGGTGCATCAGGATGAGTCTGGCTCCAGTGTTTCATCAAGCTATGAGTTCTGGACCAAAGAGCGCTCAACACAAAAATGCTGAAAAACAGTTTAACGTTCTAACTCCACAAATCAGTTCTACATAGTTTGCATTCGTCGGCAATTATTTTACAGCATAAAGACGTTAACGCTAGGCCGACTTATTGTAGCTTTTCCAAAACGTGTAACTAAATTTCATTGCTCGGTTTGCTCAGTTGTCATGAAGATAGAAGTACGAACTAAGAAAGAAACATGAGAATAATGCAGCTAGAAGCAATCAATGGACATTTTCAGATCTGACCACATAAACAGTCTGTCTCGTCCATCTACCACTTCAAAACCAAGGATAATCAATTTACTGAGGCCTCGTCCACAACGATATGGATACAGTAAAAACCGACATGTTCTTTTTTCTAGCCTCTTGTACACTCACAAAAGTTGTTTTCACTCAAATTCTTAAATCTAGATTAAAAAAAAAAACCCATTGGTATAAATGTACCAACGTGGAAAACAGAATTTGAGAAGCAATTACTGCATTTCACCTAATGTTTTGGACGGTAGTTGCCTGAAACAACAGGAATATGTGTAGCACTGGTAATAGACATAAGCATTTATACATCTTAACATGTATGATATAATATAACATAATGTGTCTAAGGTAAGATAAGACTTTATTGATCCCACCATGGGGAAATTTAACAGTTTACAGCAGCGATATGAAACACACCAGTGCAAAAGAAACGCAGGTAGAAATAAATGTTCTTAAAAGTATAAAAATTTAAGTATAAAATGTATATTTTCTCTAGAGTCTGTCTATCATGCATAACATTGTTTTGAGTTTGCCATAGTACCTCATAATGTCAAATAAACACAAACACTAAACACATAAGTAATGACCTGCTATTGTTATTGTTTTATTGCCATTTCCTCTAATACCCGCTACACCTGTACCACATGTTCTTCACCGCTGTTGTTGACTATATTACCACTATTGGTCCTGCATTGTCTGTTTGTAGTATTTTTTTTTTTTTTTTTTACTCTTGTATTCTTTTTTGTAACTCACTTTGTATTGCCTCCGCCAAGGAACAGCGGAGGTTATGGTTTCATTGGGGTTTGTTTGTTTGTTTGTTTGTCTGTTAGCAAGATAACTCAGAAAATTATGGACAGATTTTGCTGAAATTTTCAGGAAATGTTGGTACTGGCACAGGGAACAAATGATTAAATTTTGGTGGTGATGGAGGGGGGGCGGGGGGGGCTGATTTGCCTTGGTGGAGGTCTGTGCTCTCCGAGTGCTTTTACTAGTTGGTTTTTCTTTCTTTTCACTCGTTAAACATTTTACAGAGATACAACAGGATAGAATTATAGGAACATTTATCAATAAAAATATGAAAATCTAATGTAAAAAAACAACCCCACAAATAAACACAAAAACATATATTTAAAAAAACAAGCAAACAGAATTACAAAAACAATAGAGTACTGTCAATCTTGTTATACAGGATATGTTGTTATATTATAACCATTTCCAGGTGACACAGGGCCAAGGCCAGGACAATAAAACATTTGCCATAATACACTGTGGTATCATAATACCAGTGCCTTAAGTTATTATAGCAATCCCTAAGACTGCAGTCAGTTATCTATTCTTCACTTCATCTTCATCTTCACCTTTATCTTCATCTTCATCACTTCTTACTTTTGTATTCTTATATTTTGTAAAAATTTAAAAAAAATTGTGTGGCTAGAACTATAAGGAAATGTGAGTGGGTGAGTATAAGGATTCGTGTGTGGACAAGGCCCATATTCAGTTCAGTTCACATTTTTATTTACAAATCATTTATGCAAGTTATGCAACTTGTATTCATAATTTACAACAAGATATGATTATGTAAAAAGGGTAACCCCAGAAGCTACCCATAGCTTATAAACGGGTATGTTGCAGCAAAACAGTAAAAAGCAGCCCATCCTCTTATTTGAGAACCCTAAACAAAGCAAATATTTTGTTCTTTTCTTGATCTTGAAATCATTAGTGAACCATCACAACTGTTCTGTCAGTCAATAATAAACAGATAATCCACTTATTGTTTTATCAGTAACTCTATTAACAGTATAATATGAATAATCCTGTTAATTGTACCTTAATCCACATTGTAGTAACAGTCACTGTGCCGTGCACCATATTTGAACTTTATTCAGAACATACTTTTGGAAGTGATGTGACTGTTTTGGAGCGAGATCTGGAAAACCCCCGGAATGAGTTTGGCGATAAAAACTGTTTTGGGTGTCCCTGTGTTCCAAGGCTTTTTGGGTTGTTTTTTTTGTTTTGTTTTTTTTTTTCAGAGTTTGTTTTGACAAAATTCACCACGTTACAATTCCAGAGTAGCAGCTCTGCTTCGATAATTGTTTGCTGAACATTTTAAGGTTTGTTGTCATACCTAATTTTGGCAGGAAGGCAGACTGCATTCCTGCGGTGGTGGACTCGGTCATCGTGCTCGTCAAGGCCTCTCACCCACTGGGGAGGAGACTATTGTTTCTGTGTGTGTGTGTATGTGTGTGTTAACATTGTCCACGCGGTAGGTGGGAGGTATCTATAGCAAGAAGACCCTGTTGACAGCTGCAGACAGGTGGGAAACCATACAATAATATTACACAGGGGTTAGGGGAATTGGTGTGTGAATTGTATGAGTGCACTATTACAGATCATGTGCACATAATTGTCTGAATGCATGTATTCATAGATCTGTTAATGTGATATTATTTTACTAACATACTAAGATGATAAATAGGAGTGTAGGAAAATAGCATGTAGGAAAAAATATAAATGTTCTTAAAACAATCACACTAGTCTTTCATAAAGTGCTCGTATTCTTGAAGGTCAGTCAGATTTTATGACCATATATGTCTTTTTAAGTCTTGTTTTTAGTAGTAGACATGTCTGAAAATGCATAAAAACAAGAAATTCAATATTTTCTGTCATTAATCCATATTTTTTCTCTATTTTTAACCTTTCCTTAGTGATTTATCACCATTTACTCTAACATTATGTTCTGTATTTTGCATTTTTAAGTGAAAATCAGGTATTTTCCTATATTTATTTCTCTGATTACGTAGATGTTAATTAAAGATCAGATTAAAGTTAGGGCTATTACATTCAAAACAGTGAAAAGTGAAGAGAAAGGTAATTTTTTCTGCAAAATCTATCATTAACTGAACATAAATTTAGTGTTTCCATCTACTGTCATTGATCCAACTCCATGGGTTTTACTGGTGAATCAATGTTTTAGAAGATGACGGTGTTTCCATGGTAACTACGGAGCCTCTGAATGTCCAAATGGGTCATATGTGATGACCATGAAAAGGTGGAAAAATGCATTTTACACCAATTATTTACATGTATTGATAAGATTATTGGATCAGCAGCTATTAAGCATTTTCTATCAGTCAATGATTTTGGTTGCTGGTGGATATTTGGGTCTTTATGGGTTAATATATTATATTTGTTGTAAATTCAATTATGAAACAGTCATAAATCTCAGCGTCCCCTCCCTGTAAGTACTGTGGGTGTGGCAGGTTACCCCGCTCTAAAAAGGTGCTTAACCCTAAAAGAATTTTATTAGTCTGGATTTCAGTCAGTTTTCGAAGCTGTGAGGTTTTCCCACAGTAATGCGTACACAAAAAAATCCACAGGAAACATTGAATTCTCCTTTGTTCTTGCAAATTAAATTTGTCAAATTTATGGATATTGAATATCATATAATATCCATGTCAGCCTTCAAAGCCACTCCCCGTCAAACCGTAACACGCGCATGTGTTTCATCCGAGCACCCCGCTGCTGAAGAATCTTCACCTGTGTGCCGAGTTCATCTTCTCATCTTACCCTTTCATTAGACGGCTCGTCTGCTCGCTCCAACACAAAGCGCTAACCGACCTGCTCAATGAAAAGAAAACTTCACATGCAGGAGCAGAGCCTGAGCTCCAAACGGTGCCAACCACATTCACATCCAAGCTGAAGTGAAAAGTAACCCTCAGAAGTGGCTTTTTTGGGTCATCTGCAACGCTGAGTCTGCTTTACAAATGTGTGCAGGACATCCATAACAGAGCTGTCCCTCGCTGGGGTTTTTATGGGGAGATAAAAGAAAACCAAGTAGGTTATCTAAAACTCAGCTGACATTCCAAGACAGAGGATGGTGTTGACTGCCGCCCGCTAATTGAAGACACATTTGAGAGATGTCTTGCTGCGAGCCAAATGGTTTAACACCAACCTGGCAATCCTGATACAAGAGGGACCTCCAGTGGCTGAAAGTGGATTAATTATCAAAAAACCTACCTCAGCCTTCACTGAAATATGTCAAATATGATAAAGAACCAAAAATCTGAGTTGGTGGAGAGTGAACACAGAAAAGTGCCCCCTTTAGTTATGTACATGGTGGAATATTTGAGCCTTTAAATGTGTGAGCAGATCTTTTAATGACACTGTGCATAGTATCAGATCCTTCAAACAAGTACCACACTGTGAAAATACTGCACTGCAAGTAAAAGTTCTGCACACAAATCCTTCAGTAAAAACATGCAAGTATTATCACTGAAATGTACTTTAACCCTTTCATGCATAGTGGACAGATTTTCTACGGCTGTTCTCTTGTATATTCATGGATTTTGTTGTTTTAGTTCCATATCAGCCAACACAGTGCAGCTTATGCATCATCCCATACACTGCAATTCATACAATTACTATAACTTTGCTGTTCTTTATAAACCTGATCTGTAGTAACATGTTTGTAAATCAGTAGCTTGTTATTGTTATTAAACTGTAATTAACAGGTTTTTAAACAAGAAGGTTTTTTTTTGTTTTTTGTTTTTTTTGCATATTATCTTTATGAATTGAGTAATGACTAGTATTAGAGTATGTTAAAATGTGAGAAAACATCAGATAAACTGCATTAAAAATACTTTTGTTACATAGTTTTCACACAATATATCAGTAAATACATGTTTGTGTCCAGCTGAGTAGACATTTGTGCAACTCTATGAAAAATATATAGGTTCATAAGAAAATGTTCAATCGCATTGTTTTTTTCATGCCTAAAGAGGAATAAAAATACTCAGGAAAAAAAATCTTGATTATGGTTCTCCTAATTCATGCATTATATTACTTCCAATGTGTACGATACATTTTACTGCTTTAAATATGTAAGGTTCAGCTCAGTTAACGTTATACTTTACATATTATTAGTAGTTTAGTCTAGAGCAAGGCATCATATTCCAGATTACAGTATGTGAGAGAACCACATGTCTATGAAAATTCAACTTTTCATGAGCTCACAAAAACAGAAGTGATTTGTCAAAGTGCATTGTCCAGCAAATCCAAAAGCATTTTAAGGATTTCAGCATAAGAAGGAGGGAAATTTTGAGCTCATCCCATAAAAGAGCAAGTAATCCTTCAATTTATCATACACATTAAAAATCCACACATTTGGAGATACTTGGTTTTCACTCTACAGGAAGGAAGACCCAGTGCTGTGTTTGTGGCAGTTCCCAAATTTTTTTCTCTATTTTTAACTTTTCTTAAGTGATTTATCACCATTTATTCTAATATAATGCTCAGTATTTTGAATTCTTCATTAAAAATGAGGTATTTTCCTATATTTAATTCAATGATCATGTAGATCTTCATAAAAGTTCAAATTAAAGTTGAGCGATATTATATCAGAAACAGAGAAAACTGAAGAAAAAGTGACTTTTTTAGTCAAATATATCAATAACTGAACATAAACACAAGAGTCTCCATCCACTGTCATTGATCCAGCTTCATGGGTTTTACTATTGAATCAATGTTGCAGAAGATAACGGTGTTTCCACATTCACTATGGAGCCTCTGAATGTCCAAATGGGTCATATCTGATGACCATGAAAGATGACAAACTGCATTTTACACCAATTATTTGCATGTATTGATAGAATTAGTGGATCAACAGTGATTTACCTTCTTGTGTCAGTAAATGATTTTGGTCACCAGTGGATGTTTGGGTCTTTACGGGTTAAAAACTGAAATGAGAAATAACAAGTGGTTCCAGACACAACAAACCCCGCCCCTCGCACATATTGTAGCTTATTTTGGCATCGATCCAGCTGATGTCATCATGTCTGTGCGTGTGCTGATGTCAGCATATCAATTGCCTCTGTATATGTGCCAAGTTTGAAGTAAATTGAAACAAAATTGATGTTTTTATACACATTTGAGATGTCACCCATTATAAGAAAATGGGGAAAAAAAAAGATTTTAAAAATTCATTAAAAAAATTTAAGTTTGACCTACTTTTCCCAAAATGTAACCTCATTTACTTTGGGTCACTGGCAATCTATAAACCGAGTTTGGTTTGAATTCAACCAATAGTTTTGCTGCTACAGTCATTTGAAATGTCACTCATTATAAATAAATGGGAAAAATATATATTTTAAAAATTCATAAAACATTTTAACTTTGACCTACTTTTCCCAAAATGTAATCAGATCTATTCTGGGTCACTAGCAATCTATAAACCCAATTTGGTATGCATTCAACTAATAGTTTTGCTGCTAGAGTGTTAACAACAAACAAACCGAACCAAAAACAATACCCCTTGCCTCCCCTTTGGGGGGCGGGGTAAAAAAAAAAAAAAAAAAAAAAAGTACAACATGTGCCTCTGAAGTGTTGTTGAGTAGAAGTATGATGCTTCAAGTACCTCAAATTTGTACTTGAGTAAATGTACTTAATTACTTTGTATAAATGTATCCACACAAAGGCCACAGGTGACGTGTAAACTCATCCAGTCTGTTGTTGCACAAATTCGTTCTTCTGGTTCTTGTCATGTTTGGAAATGTTCGCCTCAAAGTGAGCTGTCTGCTACCTGACTGATCTTTTTAAGGCCTGGCTTTACCGCGCCTTTCATCATGGCTTCACAAACTGAGACAGAGATTTAAAGAGTCCTGACAATAGTACATCTACACACATCATGATATATGCCCATAGAGAGCCAAACAACAGCTTCACTGATGCTTTAATCGCCAAACGCAAACGCGGGCAGGCAAACAAAGACATCCCTCCTGTTAAGCTGGTGACTGACAAAACCTTCGACATTCTCACCGAGATCTTTAACAGACCTCTCTTTCCTCGGTCTGTCTTTTTAAATAGCCAAAAAGTCAGATGTCTTAAAAAGGGGAGGTAAAAAGAAGATGAAAAAAAGAAGGAATGGAAAAAAAAAATATCGAAAACAATCCTGCCCTGGCAAACAAAGGCGTTTCAGGTCTGAGGGAAAATAGATTGCAGATGTCTGCCAAAACCTGAGGAGGAAATGTTTACAACCTGGTGCACCTTGTATGCCAAATTGGTGCCAGCAGCAGCATGGCCTGTTGTCTTGCTTGCTTTATATCCAGAGAAACTGCAGCAGGAGACGAGCTTTGAGGGACGCAAGGTCAGCAAAAATAGACAGAGCTGCAGGCCCAGTTTGAGGTCATGTTAAGACATAAGGGAGATGTAAACCATGATCTTCTGCTGTCACCTATACTTTACTAGGACATATATTTTCAATTGGGTATGTTGAAGTGTAAAAAAAAAAATCTGTATAAAAAACACATAGACCGGGGGTGTCAAACATGTGGCCCACGAGCCAAAAAGGGTCCACCAAAGGATTCAATACAGCCCACGGGATGAATTTGCAAAATCCAAAAATTACCTCATAGTTGTTTTGATGTTAAAGTTAGATAATGTATATTTCATTTCCAGATGGCTGTTATTTAAATGTGTTGTACCTTTGTAGATCCACTGTGATCTATAAGTTATACTGTACATTTGTAAATGGTAAGCTGAGGCATAATATTGTTAGAATTAATTTATTTTTCATGTTGTTCATGGTTATTCACATTTTTATAGTGGAATTTTACTTTCTTTTGCACTAAGACTTGAAAAATTTGAAGTTGTCATTATTTGTTATTGTTATTATAATTATTGTATTGTTGTTGTTGTTGTTGTTATGGGCTATATGTGGCCCCTTAAAGCAGTGATGTTTTGCGTTTCTTAATGGAATTATGCATTTTAAAACATTTCCCTGTGGTCTACATAAACTGCAAATGCTCTGCTTGGGTTTGAATTCTTCATTAATTCAACTCCACAGGTCCATCTTCAACCCTATTTCTGAGTAATGACACCAGAAAGGTGGTTTTGAGCGCTGGCCCTTTAAATGCAAATGAGCCACTTCAGGCCCCACCCCCTCCAGGTTGTTGGCTGTGCTGCTCTGTCCTGTTCAACCAACAACTGAACATTTTAGGTAATCGGTTCGAGGTTTGGACATATTTTCAGTTTTTACTACAACCACTGCTGCTGACAAACAATTATGTCGCACTTGGAGAAATGTTTGTCGGAAGTCTTGACCTTACATGTGCAAATGTCGTAACTAGTTATAGACTTAACAAATTAAGCAGGAATTGAAACAAGTTGTAGAAATTCACTTGGTTTTTGCCAAAATGAATATAAAGATAGCTTTGCAGCACCTGGAGGGTTCAAATTCAAACTTTATGAACTCTGAGGTTCCAAATACACAAATAAATGAACCAAAGACTAATAAAAGTGGGTTTAGCAACATATGACCCCTTTAACTAAAATGAGTTTGACACCCTTGATTTAGATTGTGCTGCAAACTAGCCTCCAGATCAGTGTTAACATTATAGCAAACAGTGAATATGTGTAATTATCATATAAAAATGATCTTTTTTTGCCTTTTCTCAATTGTGAAAATTCAGAAGTTTGCCACCAGAGGAATTTACATTCTATATCTGCTAAGTTTTTAGGCTTAGGCCATAATAGGTTGTTATGGTCAGGAAAAGACTGCAGATAGGTTTAATCTTAAATACATCTATAAGTCATCAGATCTTTGTAAAGTTTGTCTGCATTCAGCCATGCACTGGTTGTTTCCCTTAAACTTTCCTTAAATTTCTGTCGCTAGGACTCTCTCAAATCAAAACAAAAACAAAAGATGCAGCAGCAGATGACTTGTAGATGTGAAGTATTGTGGGAGTTTTCACCGCTATTACAAATGAAAGTCTATCTGTCTTGACTCGGGCAGAAATCATGGTTACAGATGAGGTAATGTACCGTATGTGAAGTTTTATTCACATTACATTTAGTGACGTATATTCACAGTATTTCATTTCATTCTAATGAAACAGCCGCAAGAAACGCTGACATTAGTGAAGGGGATATGACGCCATTGACTGGGGCTCAAATGAAACAAGTCTTTATACTGAAGAAAATCCCACATTTTTCAGAATTTTTTTGTTGGAAACACTTGAAATAATGTAAGTTAAATATATACAGCTGTGGAAAAAATAAGAGACCACTGCAAAATGATCACTTTCTCTGATTTTACCAGTTATAGGTATGTGTTTGAGTAAAATAAACATTTTGGTTTTATTTTATTTATGCAGCTTTATGTAGTTCCTGGCATAGAAATTCAAGAAGCTCAGCAACACACAGTTAAACAGAAAACTCATATCTTCCACAAGACGTGGAATTCATTTCTAAAATTTTTAGAATCAAGGACTGATATCTCATCATCATAACTTACAAAGTGAGACCACACCCCATATATATGTTTAATTATGTATCAGATAGACAAAAATGGATTTTGAGATGTATTCAAGTCACTATTACTTATATTGTCTGTCATTTATGATTTTGTTATTTACTTTTACTGCTGTTTCAAAATTCAGAGGTGGTCTTTGGGGGGAGTTCTGGGTCTTTATGCTCAAGGGAGACCCACACAATATTGTCAATTTATGTCAGAAAAGATATGTAATGTGTTAAAACCTTAATAAAGATATGTGAAAAAAAAAAAGAAGCTCAGCAATGTTCCATGGCTTGTGACCATCCATCTTCCTCCAGAAGTTTTCAACGTGGGTTCAGGTCTGGAGTTTGGTCTGGTCATGACAGGGTCTTCATCTGGTGGTCCGTAATCCGCACCTTTATTGACCTAACCGAGGCCAGAAGCATTGTCCTGATAGAAAAACCAGTCCTCAGAGTTTGGGAACATTGTCAGAGCAGAAGTCCAGTAGTTTTCAATAGTTATTTGTGGATTCCACTTACGTTTGTGGTACTAATAGCACTGTTTTTCCCTATTGTAAGAAGATAGTGATGGTCACAGTAGTGGTTTTTGTACTTCTCCTTCTTAAATAAGACAAGGATCAGGTGTTTATTCTGTAGAATAAGGTGTTCTTGTGTTGGAATTCAACGGACACAGGAATGGAAAGGCTGTCATACATGCACACATGCTGATTTCACAGGTAATTGCAGTGGTCTCTTATTTTTTTCCACAGCTGTATATCATAGGCTTAGACCATTTTGAATTGTTGTATATTTTGGTGTAATAACACTGTCATTTTTTAAAGAGATAGTCGTTATAATAGCTTCATCTCATTCTCCCTTGATGTGATATGATTTTTGGTTCAGAAATATTGAGATTTGCTTATAATAGCAATTTACAATATAGGCTAGTTTTGGCAATACACTTAATAGGCGTTTTGTTTAATTTCATGCACCAGCAGCACTGTGCAGTGTTAGAAAAAGACATCAAGGTTTGAATTAAGACAGAAATAGTACACAAAGATTAGGAGGGAAACACTCACAGTATATTTACTACACTGGAAAAAATCAAATCTTACCAAGTGTATTTTTGTCATTTCTAGTCAAAATATCTCATCACACTTAAAATAAGACATAATCACCTAAAGAGTAACTTTTCAGTGAGATATAAGAACTTATTTATTATACAATAGATCTTGAAAATCCTATTTCATAATAATAATAATAATTTTCACTTGTTCCATTGGCAGATTTTTTTGCTTGAATTAAGCAAAGAAAAAAACCAACTATATATATATATATATATATATATATATATATATATATATATATATATATATATATATATATATATATATATATAATTAATCGAGAAAAAAATCTGCCAGTGGAACTAGTGAAAATTTTCTTGGTAAGATTTCTTGAAATAAGATTTTGAAGATCTGTTGTCTAAAAATAAGTTCTTATATCTCACTGAAAAGTTACTCTTTAGGTCACAGGTGTTAAACATGTGGCCCGGGGGCCAAATCCGGCCCACCAAAGTGTCCAATCCGGCCCTTGAGATGAATTTGTGAAATACAAAAATTAAGATATCAACAGTTCTTTTAGTTCAGGTTCCACATTCAGACCAATTCAATCTCAAGTGGGCAGGACCAGTCAAATACTATCATAACAACATATAAATAACAAGTCCAAATTTTTCCCTTTGTTTTAGTGTAAATACATGAAAATATTTACATTTACAAAATATAATTTTGCAAAAAATGTGAATAACCTGAACAAATATGAACAACCTGAAATGTCTTAAGAGAAGTGCGATTTTAACAAGATTCTGCCTGTTACTGAATGTTTTGTGTATTTGTAGATCCAGATGTGATCTGTAAGTTATATGTAAATGATAAACTGAGGCAGAATGTTGTTAAAATTACACCCATTTTTTTCAGTTTGTTCATGTTATTCACATCTTTTTAAAGGGTAGTTTGTAGATGTAAACCGTTTCATCATGTAAATTTACTTTTTTCACTCTAAAACATAGAGAATACTTTGGAGTTGACATTATTTCTATATTATTATGTTATTATTTTACTGGTTTGGCCCACTGCAGATCGAATTTAACTGAATGTGGCCCCTGAACTAAAATGAGTTTGACACCCCTGCTTTAGGTGAGTATGTCTTATTTTAAGTGTGATGAGATATTTGGACTAGAAATGAGAAAAATACTGTTGGTAAGATTTAGATTTTTGCAGCCCACTCCTCCATCTGTACAACTGGGGTCTGAGGTCTGACCCTCAACAACATCTCTGAGATCATGCAGTGAATTTAATAGCTCAAACAAAAAAAAAAAAAAATCAAGGAATACCAGAAATAATTTAACAGCTCAAAGACATATTAAGCATCTTGCTTTCACCTCCATCCATCTGGTCAGGAGGTCATTCTGATTGTCGTCTGGAAATGTCCTTTACGGCAATTTATCAAAATTTAGCTGGAATACTGTCAGTATTGACAATACAATAACAATGAAATACAGCCACCATAATATCAGTGAAAATGCCTTGCCAGTGTAAACACTCCATAGAGTGGAAAGTATATTTCTCAACATAAAACACATCTGTCTTCCAGACCGTTCATGTAAGTCTTCATACGTCATATGTGAGGGGAGGCTTTTCTTCCCAGACAGATGATGCTGAATGACCCTGTCGCTGTGCTTCACCTGTGCACTTGATGGAGCGGACGACACACACACATACACAGTCACCCTTCAGTCACCCCATTGGCTGTAAAATAAGCCGCCTCCATATGCCAACCAGGGGTCAGTGGTGTGTCAACATCTTGCCTCTGTCAAGCAAGAAGACGTACACATTAACACACAGACTATGAGCTCACACACACACACACACACACACACACGCACACACACACACCTTAAAGTACAAACTACACTCTTGACATGTGTCATATCTACTGTGAGAACTTTTATTGTATTCATTTATTCTCTCGCCTTAAACTGAATTCTTTAAACTGACCGCAGCTTTTTCCTTAAACACACGTCCCAACCCATAAACACCACTTTAAAAAGATATGAGCAGTCTGACTAACACCACTGAGGAGTGAAGTAGTGAAGCCAGACAAAGGCAGGACTATGAGCCTCAAAGTAACGGAGCGGTCAGCCTGTTCAGACTTATATGAGAGCTCATCTGCTCTCTGTGCTACCAGCAGGCCTGTTACATGTTTGCATCACATTTTTACAGTAAAGCACACACTTCACACACACAAAAAACATCATGTAATGACAATGTTTCAGCTGCTTGCCAATAGGAAAGCACTGATCCAATACTGATACTGGCCAGTGTCTCAGTGTCGTCACACTCCATTCAGGTCTGTTTCCAAGTGTCTTACCTGAATCTCCAATAGTTAGGTGTCTTCTGGGTGAAACTAGGTGTCCCTGTTATGATTAGACAGTGTGGAACCTAAATGGTAGTTAACCCATAAAGACCCAAACATCCATCACAGACCAAAACCCCCGACTGATTTAAACTGCTGAATCACTGTTGAACCACTAATCCTGTCAATCCATGTAAATAATTGGTGTAAAATGCAGTTTGTCATCTTTTCATGGTCATCAGATATGACCCATTTGGACGTTCAGAGGCTCCGTAGTCACCGTGGAAACACCGTCATCTTCTACAAAATTGATTCATCAGTAAAACCCATGTACTCTGACAAATGATAGAGGATGGAGACACTTGATTTATGTTCAGTTAATGATGTCTTTCCTGAAAAAGTCACTTTTTCTGCAGTTTTCTCTGTTTTTGATAAAATATTCTTCAACTTTAATCTGAGCTTTAATGAACATCTAAATGATTGGTGGATTAAATGTAGGAAAATACATGACTGAACATTGATTCACCAGTAAAACCCATGGAGGTTGACAAATAACAGTGGATGGAGACACTTGGTTTATGTTCAGTTAATGATGTATTTTACTGAAAAAGGCAGTTTTTCTTCAGTTTTCTCTGTTTCTGTTTCTCTGTTTTTTTATATCATAATCCAATTTTAATCTGAGTTTTAATGAACATGATCATTAGATTAAATACAGGAAAATACCTGATTTGTCCTGATAAAATGCAAAATACAGAAGATAATATTCTAATAAATGGTGATAAATCACTTAAGAAAGGCTAGATATGGAGAAAATTTCATTTGGGAACTGACACAAAAGTAGTGCAGGGCCTTTATGAGTTAAAGTCAACTTCATTGATTAAAAACTGTGAGTTTAGGCCAAAGAAGCCTCAAAGGTTAAGCCAGAATATCAGTGTTTGACCTTCGTAACGTGTAATACCACTGACGGCCACTAGATGCTGCTCCAAAAAGGTCTGTCTCCCATAGACTTACACTGTATTTCTCTCTTAAAATATTAAGTCAATGTTGCTTCATTTCAAGGAATTATTCCGACAAGATGCAAACTTCTACTTTCAAACCAGCAGTTAAACAATAGCTCCATCTACTTGTATGCTGTTTTTGGTTTAACCTGCTAGCTGTTAGCATGCTAATGAGTATTTACAGCATGAAACTAATAACAGAGAAAAATCTGTATGAAGAATTTCAGGTTTGGTGGATCCTTAATTGTAATTTCTGTTAATTTTGTGGATTTTTTTTTTCTTTTCCTTTTTTTTTTTTTTTTAAAGTTTCCGCATAATTATTCATTACTTTAAAAGTAAAGTTGTATATTCTCTGTATATTTAGTTCCTTTCAGATGTTCCAGCATTACTTTAGTAGCACACATATTTTATTCTGAAGCCCTTGCACAGTTCCACTTTTTCTTAACACTGTAATATTTGTATTTTATTTTATTTTATTTTATTTTATTTTATTTTATTTTACAGTTCCTTTTGCACTTAGTGTTTTGCTGCCAAATTGAACTGAGCAGCTAAACTGATTTTCAATGTTCTTGTGACAGTGACAATAAAGCTCTATTCTTTTCTATTCTATTCTATTCTATTCTATTCTATTCTATTCTATTCTATTCTATTCTATTCTAAATAAATAAGTAAATGTATGTTTATCTACTCACAAACACTTATTATTGACTTTAATACCCAAAGTCCAAGTACCAGCATCAGATCAAGACGATGCATTCCAGTGCATTCCTAGTTACCAAACTGTATAACTCATTCTCACATAACACTCATACATACAGATATTCTCCTGAAATCTAAGCATAATTATACGTGTATGAAGGAAAAAGCTAAACAATTCACTTCAGCCTCATTTAAAATTCTTCATTTGTTCCTCATGTGGTTTTAATGATGCAAATGTGCAAACACAAGTCAACATGAAGAAACATTCCATAGCATAAACTACAGATACGTCATGTCAGAATGAATCACAGTATCTTTGCCACTTCTGTTTGGATGTAAAAACTGAAGTGAAAGTCAAAATCTCCAACACAGACATAACACAAAGGCCTAATTTGTGTTGTTGCTTCATTGTTGTTGCCAAAGTCTGAAGGACGATGCCAGATTCAAGCTTTCACTTGACTTTGCTCTTTTTTGTGTTTATGCGGAGGATTCCTCCCTGTGTGATGTCAGTGTTTCTATAAGGTAAGAATAGTTTGGTGTTTACATGCAGTTTACTCCAACTTTGCAGCGCGGGCGTTAACAGCTAAGATCCTCCACCGCCAAACAAGACTCTCCCAAAATCCCAACACCTAACCCTTGTGTGTGTTTACTCACGCCACTGTTAAACATTTACATACCCATCCAAACAGTGTCAGAGGGAAAACCGCATCATCCCGCTCTGTTTTACATTAGCATGCGGCCGAGCAGTTTGCCTCTTCCTTTGAGAGGGAGAAAAAGTCCCAAAACATCCATAGTAATCAGTCTGATGAAACCAAACAGCAGTATACACAGAGGACAAGGGCGTAAACAACTTTATTTCAGCTGGTTTGAAGTATCATCCTCACTAGGAGCAGAATACGACGTGACTTCATGTTTTACTAACGTTTTGTCTTATAGTTTAAGCTCCGGACCGCAAGCAACTATGTACGCCCAGGGGTCTCAAATATGCGGCCCGGGGCCCAAATGTAGCCCGCCAAAGGTTCCAATCCGGCCCGTGGGATAAATTTGCAAAGTGCAAAAATTCCACAGATTCATTTTAGTTCAGGTTCCACATACAGACCAATATGATCTCAAGTAAAATATCCTACAAAAAATTATGACCCCATATTTTCTTCTGGGTTTGATGTGAAAAAAATAATTACATTATGTCTATAAATAATGACAACTTCAAATTTTTGTCTTTGTTTTAGTACAAAAAAATAACATTAAATTATGAAAATATTTACATTTACAAACTATCCTGTAACAATAAAATGTGAATAACCTGAACAAATCTGAACAACCTGAAATGTCCAAAGAAAATTAAGTACAATTTTAACAATTTTCTGCCTGTTACTAAGTGTTTAGTGTCTTTGTAGCTCCGATCCATAATGCAAATATAAAAATGATAAGTTGAGGCATAATATTGTTAATATTGCACTTATTTTTTTTCAGAAATTTCAGTTTTTTCAGGTTATTCATATCTTTTTTGTTTGGATAGTTTATAAAAGTAAGTATTTTCATAATTTAATAGGGTTTTTTTTGCACTAAAACAAAGACAAAAATTTGGAGTTGTCATTATTTATAGGTTATCATGCTATTATTTTACTGGTCCGCCCCACTGCAGATCAAATCGGGCTGAATGTGGACCCTGAAAGAAAATGGGTTTGAGACCCCTGCTCTACAAGTTTGTTTTGTGAGCAAAGACAGAAGGACAGTTTTTCTAAACGGACCCCAGTGCACATAAATGTTTAATAAATGCTTTCTATTCACAAAATTTGAACTCATTCCAAACTTATGGTGCTGTTAATCTCTATAAACTATGTACAGTACATTCTTGTGTCTGCATAAGCAAGTGAACAGACAAAAGTCACACGTGGGAATACAAGTCTGCTGGTCTCCTTTTTAACAAGTCTCAGTTTTTAATGGGTATATCCTGGTGTTAAATATCTGTAATGTGTTTTCCCTGGCTGTGACGATGGCTGGACATAAACATGCTATTCTTACTGTACCTATAATTGTTCTATTAATAACACCTATAACGTCTGACTTTCGTTCTGCATGGAAGGGTGCAAGAGTATTTATTGTGTGCAAACACGACCTGTTTCCAGCCGCCACACGTTGTTAATCTCTGGCTACACCTCCGGCGTTCGCGTCCCATTTAGGTCAGACTGTTTCAGCGCTTGGCAGTCAGAGGGCAGCCAGCCACCGTCGCTCCGCTGCCACTGATGTCCCTCGTGGTCAAGAGCGCCGCCACAAATCTGGGGACACACCCTTTAGTGGAGATGTGAAAGCCAGGACATTGAGTCTGACACGTTAAAGTGAGTGAGAACAGCGTCGCTTCACCCCCTCAACCTCCAGCGCTGTTTCGAAGTATTACACTGCATTTAGACACACTGGTGCATTTTTAGTGAACGGGAAACAGCTGAGGATAGATGAACCCAAATTGTGGACAGCAGGTTTGACGGCCTGGTCAGCATATTGGACAATCATTCCTCCACACTGCAAAAAATCGAAAACTTACCAAGTATATTTTTCTCATTTCTACTATAAATTTCATTTCATTTCACATGTTTATTTAAAACCTGCTACCACATTTATACACTTAATAGACGACGACTGGACAACACATGGTTTGAAAAGGGGATGGAAGAAGCGTTGCTTTTAAAACTCCAACCCCTCACACCACACACAACCCATCACATTTCACTACAACAAAACAAAACAATACAGAACATTATAGAACAAAACAGAACAATACAAGACATTATAGATCAATACAGAACATTACAATATCACATCCTCACAAGACAAGAACATAAACATAAAAATATCTCATCACACTTAAAAAAAAATATCTCATCACACTTAAAATTAGACATAAGTTGTAAGACAAATGCAATGATAAAGCTTTAAAGTTAAAGAGAAAACAGTTGTAAGAAGGTCGATTATGATGGTCATTAGCCCGCCTTTACGTACGAATTAAAACAAGGAATGGAAAAACAGAACCAGAACTGGAATTAATCAAATTCAAACATTATCCAAACCTATTCCACGGTCAAACACTCACAATGAAATACAGAAATACAAACCAAAAAAAACCCGAAACGGAACAAGACAATTGGGAATAGTTACACATGGAATCCCTGCACTGGAAAAAATCAAAATCTTACCAAGTGTATTTTTCTCATTTCTAGTCAAAATATCTCATCACACTTAAAATAAGACACAATGACCTAAAGAGTAACTTTTAATAGATCTTGTAAATCTTATTTCAAGAAATCTTACCAAGATAATTTTCACTTGTTCCATTGGCAGATTTCTTCGCTTAATTCAAGATTTATTTATTTTTTTAAACTTAGTTCAAGAAAAAAAATCTGCCAATGGAACAAGTTTAAAATTATCTTGGTAAGATTTCTTAAAATAAGATTTTCAAGATTTAGATTTTTTACCCGTGCAGGGATTCCATGTGTAACTATTCCCAATTGTCTTGTTCTGTTTCATCTTTTTTTGGTTTGTTTTTCTGTATTTCATTGTGAGTGTTTGACCATGGAATAGGTTTGGATAAGGTTTGAATTTGATCAATTCCAGTTCTGGTTCTGTTTATCCATTCCTTGCTTTGATTCATATGTAAAAAGGCTGATCATCAAAATCTACCCACTTACAACTGTTTTCTCTTTAGCTTTAAAGTTTTATCATTGCATTTTTAAACAAAATTTAATTAAAATAATCTGAAACAACCAGATGAGAGACCAGAGCATGTTTGCAACCTGTTTATTGTTTACATGAGATTAATCAGAACATTAAATTACTACAGGATTTTATAATTTTGCACAGGCACAGTAACAGACAGCTGCAGAACATTCCCGTTACCATGGTTATTAACTGTTCCATCTGCCTGCATGTGCTGTTTTGTTGCCCTGCTTCATCACAGATGTAACATGGATGTTCTGTCATTAGTCACTTTTCCTTTGGACATATGCGCAAAACTTGACAGATATTTACTAAATGTCGAAGTGCATAATTTCGGGGGGTTTTAAGTCACAAATGCGATGATTTGTTTATTTATTATCGCGAGATGATACGAGAAGTCATTCCATAAACATGGCAACAAAATATTGTGTTTTTTACAGATATATTCAGTATTGTTATACATTAACCCTCTATCCTGTACTAAATTAAAAAATGATTCAGTTTCCTGTTGTGTCCGCACATACTGCACCACGTTTCTATTAAAACTCTTCTTCGCTTGTTGTAACATATGTCAACACATGGGGTCTCAATGCTCAAATATTATTATTTCTGAACAAACAAAAACATAATATAACAAACATGTCTAACAAATGGGTAATTCCTTTTCAAAATTGGCCAAGTTCTGCCTCCTTCCTCATTAATAACAGTCTTGTAGTGTCACTGGAAAGGCCTCTAGTGAATGAATTCCTCCCCCCTGGTGGATTATCCATGTATTGCATGTATCTAATTGTATACATCAGGTTTTTCAAGAAAAAAAAAATCACACTGCTCATGTAGAGGGCTTCAAAACTCATGTATCAAATATGATACGTTTGGCGTTATAGGGTTAATGAACCACCGTAGTACAGAGTGAGTGAAGGGAAAGTAGCTGGTTCTGACAGTAAATATTACACATTAAACCTTTAAGGACTGCCTGTTGTGTCTAACTTTATTTGTAATTAATGATTTACATTTACAGTTGAAACTGACATTTTTACACTTCCCACTGTAGTACAGTAACTTGGAGGAGTTTAGAGGTGGTTTCTAGTTTACATATAGTCTTTAGATGACATGATTAAATGACTCATTCAGTTTTCTGACAGTAAATACAGAGATACACATTAATGATAACAACTTTATAGTGAATTCATCTGCATTAAAACACTACATTATTGTTTGTCTTGATCTTTTTCTTCTATTCTCTCACATTTCTTATTAATCAGTCAAACTGATCTTGAGATTTCTCTCATCCTTTCATTAATGCAGGTGTACATTATATGCATGACATTTGAATTACAAATTATCCAGCTGAAGAAGTTTTTTCAACATTGGAAAAACAAGAAAAAATCCTCTTGGAATCTTGTTTTGCTTTTTGCACTATTTTTCAATCATTATTCACCAACTTCCTTTCGTGTAGTCGACGTCATGGAGTGCAAACAAGTAAGACTTGTGTTCCTATTTGATGCAAGGTCAGCTTTGTGGTAAGTAACCTTAATATCACTGATTAATGTAGGTGTTCACCCAAATTATCACACAGGGAGAGGTAATGAGATTCAGAGTTGCACTAAAGCACTGAACTAAACCCTGGGCTGAATATGTTTTCAAGAGTCTGTGGAAAGTATTTTCCAGTTTGGCTTAACTGTGGATGCTTTATTAATTTCAGATGAGCCATGTGCTGCCTCTACTTTCAAATTGTGCATAATTACATGTATACATAAGAGAAGTAAAAGCATATGACTTGGACACCTGAGACTAGAATTTACATCCTAGGTTCTGTATGTTATTATGACTTATTATACTGCAAATAGAGCAATTAAGGGTTTCACAAAACAATTTAACATAAAAACACATGTCCTCTTGTGCTTTGAGTCAGTAATTACATCTTCAATATTTAATGAAAATCAAAGCCATTTTCCTCCTTAAATTCTTTGAATCAGACATTACAATATTGTTTATTCCCTAAAGTTATATTGAACTTTTGCACGTCTGTTTTGCATGATATTTTCTTGTTTTATGTGAACAACGCAACACACATATCAGCCCTGTGTAAGCCGTTCAATATATATCATTATATAATTACACAAAATTGGGTTAAATTGTTGTTTTCCATTCCTAGTTTATACATACCTGGTGTCTTTCTTATTGTACAGTCTGTTTAGGGTGTTAGTCCTCCAGCCACACCCACCTCTTCTTCATGTGTCCCCCGTAGTGTTCATGTATAAATCCCCTGTGTGTTCGTAGCTCTCCCCTTTTGCATATTGCAAGATAACTCAAAAAGTTATGAAAAGATTTTGGATGAAATTTTCAGGAAATGTTAATACTGGCACAAAAAACAAATGATTACATTTTGGTGGTGATGGGGGGGCTGATCTGCCTTGGCGGAGGTCTACGCTCTCCAAGTGCTCTTCTAGTTTGCTATTATTTCGTATTATTTAAGTCATCCATGTTTATTAAGTTGAATTTATTTTGATATTAATTTATTGGATTTGTTGTCCGTCCCACACAGTGTTAACACAATACTTTCGTCGCTATAGATCTGAGTACAGGGCATGAATTAGCATCCCAGCTAACTGTTTTATATCCTGTTATCCAGGCTAAATGATTGGAGACTGCTTCCGCATTAATCACTGTGTCTTCGGTTTATGCACAACCAACAACAAAACAACGCAGAGGGAATAATCTGGTCATACATGGTCTTATTCTAGATACTCTTTGCGCTCTCTGTGTCATCTGATTCTACTTAATGTGAAATGTCAGTATCACCTTAAAGGAATTACTTCAGATTTGGCGCAAACATCCACAACTTGGAGATAACTCAAAAATTCATTCATTCATCTTCTGAACCTGCTGTAGCCTCACTAGGGTCGAGGGGGGGTGCTGGAGCCTATCCCAGCTACCTATGGGTGAGATAACTCAAAAAATCCAGGAGTTAATTTTATGAAAATGTCACACAAGTGCGCAATAGGATAAAATGGTGAAATGATGAGATTTTCTATCCAAATTGTCAAAGGTTAACTTGACTGCAAAAACATTTTTTCTACCTTCTGTTCCACACCATATTTGTCAGTTAAAATAGCTCTAAGTAAAGACAGCATGTTTCTCACTGGAAATTATTCAGTGGAATATGGAGCCAGCTCATATTTGGCCGTTACAAAATGCGAAGATTCAACTATTCGTTTTCTTTTCTTCTTTTGGCAAGAACAAAATACATTAGCATGAATCTGTGGGATGATTTTTTTGACCACGTTAACACTAGTCGTGGGAACATATTTTCCAGCATTTTAAAAATAAACACACCTGCTAATGAAGCATTCAGTCCTGTCACGAATGGTTCTACTCATCGACCCAAGCCGGCTATTCCCAGACAGTTAGCGAACAATTAACTCATTTAAAGTCTGCAGGAGGTTTCTGTCCTTCCTGAGCCTGAGGACACCTGTATTACAGTTTGACAGGTGTTTCACGACAAATTCAAGACCTGTCACTATCTCACGACTTAACTATGAGCATGTGCTGTCAACCCCTTATTTATAATGACTTCCATCGCTGTGTTTTATCCTGCAACCGCCATGTCACCAAAAATAACAGTAACAAATAACCCTAATAATAGTATGTTATCTGTTCTTCACTACATAGTTTATATTAAATGAGTCTGGACAGATCTAATGGGGCACTATCTACTATCTGCTATATAATTTAAATATATCTTTGCAATTTTTTGGACAGTTTCTGACTACATTTTGTATACTTAACAGATCTTGAAGTAAAGTAAATGCAACACCAAAATCAAACCATAAAATGTCAGATGGAAATTTGACGGGACAAACAAATAACAAATTAATTAAACTCTCACAATTTCCAAAACCTTATGTGTAAGATGGTCAAGGGTTGCAAATATACGACCTGTGGGCCAAAACCAGCCCACCAATCCGGCCTGTGGAATAAATTTGCTAAATATAAAAATAACCCTTAAGATATTAACAGTCAAGGGTGTCAAACTTATTTTACTTCCGGTGCCACATGAAGACCAATTTGATCTCAAATTTGTCATACGCATGTGTAAATGATAATTTGAGGTAAGATATTGTTAAAATGACACTTATTTTTCTCAAGAAATTTCAGGTTGTTCATAGTTGTTCGTGTTATTCACATTTTTTAAAGGACAGTGTTTTAGATGTAAATAGGGTGCAATTTGTCAAAAAAAACCGAGAGGGGGGTGTGTTTTTTGTTTTGTTTTTTTTTTTGGAGCGGGGGTGGGGGGGCAGCAGTTATATATGTGGGGGTGCAGTCCATAACTAATATAACTAATTCTGGCATGAAACAAAAGTGAAATTTAGCATATTTTTAACGTTTTAACCAGTTCTATGCCTTTTCACAACTTCTAACCTGTATCCACTGCTCTATGGCCCCCTCACAAATGCTGGGCCCCATGAATTTGTCACGTTTAGCCCCCACTTCACGGCGCCTTGGTGCATGGGGACGTTCCTGAATTCTGAAACTGACGAAAGTTCGGTTCAAGTAAACGTTAGTGCCAGTAATGTAGGATATAGGTGGAAGAAAACTCAGTCATAACCTGCCTGTTATTTCAACTGGTTAGTTGGAGTTCTCATTATTTCTAGAGGTTATTGTGTTATTATTTTTCTGGTCCGGCCCGCTTGGGATCAAATTACAAGGCCCCTGAAGTAAAATGAGTTTTTTTTTTTTTGTTTTTTTTTTATGTATTTATTTCAAACATGAATGTCAAACAGAAGAAAATAAATAAACAAAACACTTAAACATAAGACATATAATACATATTCGAAAAGGAGTGAGAAGAAGTACAATTATAAACTCCCACCTCTTCTCCTTATATAATTAATAACAATAATAACCTCCCTCGTCTAATCATATCTATACACTATGCCACAGGTGTCAAACATGCGGCCCGGGGGCCAAGTGCAGAAGATTTTAACAGTCAAGGGCGAAAATAATAGCATAATAACCTAGAAATAATGACACCAAAGTTTCTTCTTGGTTTAATGTGAAAAAATAATATGACATCATGCCTATAAATAATGGCAACACCATTTTTTTCTCTTTGATTTACAGCAAAGAACATTAAATTCTGATATCCTTTAATAATAAAACGTCAATAACCTGAACAAATATGAACAACCTGAAATGTCTAAAGAAAAAATAAGTGCAATTTTAACAATATTCTGCCTGTTTTGTGTCTTGGTAGATCTGATCTGTCATGCACATGTATTAATCATAAGCTGAGGCATAATATGGATCAAATTTTTCTTATTATTTCTTATTATTTTTCTTCAGAAATTTCTGTTTTTTTTTTAGGTTATTCAGATTTTTTGGTTTGGATAGTTTGTAAAACGTAAATGTTTTCATAAGTTAATGTTATTTTTTTGCATATTAAAAATTTGGAGTTGTCATTATTTATAGGCTATCATGCTATTATTTTATTGATCCGGCCCACTGGAGATCAAACTGGGCTGAATGTGGCCCCTGAAAGAAAATGAGTTTGACACCCCTGCACTATGCCATACTATGACTGATACTTACTAGTAAATAATTAGGTTTCTGGCTTTATATTATTATGAACAAATATACTATGATTTACATAAACACATAATACAATAACACATACATGTAAATACATATTCATACACAGATCTATACACACATATACACCTACATATATACATACACACCTATACATACATTTACACACACTTACCACATACTTGTACATCTTTATCAGTTTGACACCCTTTAACACCTATTGCGTCGGTGGACAGTGGGGGTGGAACATGTGACAGATTCTAAAACAACTTAAGGATAAATTTGTGAATTTTGATGTTGCTGGAGATGTTTTCTTTTCCATCAGTGTATCTTCTCCTTCTGGATTAACTCATATTTCAGCATTAATATTAATAATAATATACCATCACACTGTGTATTTAATATATTAAATATGCAGTGTGGTCAGGCTTTTAAAAAACGTAATATCCTAGCCAATATTTGTGTCTTTAAACAGCCATATGCCTTTCCCCCACATGTGCATCACATGGTTTCCATAATGAAAAGCTTCTGAGTTGTCCTCATTAATCTGAGCCAATATCACCTTTTCAGATCCTTGTTGACATGACAAAGCCAAGTGATAAGTGAAGAGATCTGGTCATCAGAAACAAAACCTCAACGGGGGAACAATCAGTAGAGCTGCATTTTGGTCAAAACACACGTTTGTTGTTTCCTGCCCAGCTGCTGTTCCCCTGTGAGGATTCATTGGCAAAGAAACAAAAGAGCATTCTCAGGTGCTTTTGCTCTTGTTAGTGGTTAATGATTAAAGGTCCTAATAATAGACAATTACCGAAAAATGTGACTAAATAACTTAAGGCACATGTGAAATGCATGTGTCACAATAAAGAAAAAGACAGGAGCTGACTGAACAGTGTTTATTCACTCAGTATATCATGAAGCTTATTCTTTTCAAGACAGGTGAACAATAGTGGGAAGAGAACAGTGAATGTTTGGTTTGTTTTTGAGGATTGTTTGGTTTTTTTCAACAAAGGCCAAATGCTATTCCACAGCAGTAACCACACAGACAAAAATATTTGGTTTGCAGAGAGTGGGAAGACATAAAGGCGATGACTCCAAACTCTGAGCTTCTATCCTCAAGGTGGTTTTTGGTATCTGTTGATCGGACTCCCTGCCTGAGGATGGAAAAATAAAGCATGAGTGAAGATGACTAAAGACAATAAACACTGTGTGCAAGAAGGGAAATAAGGAGAAAAGACTGTCTATTCCAAAACTGGGATACATTTGGAGATGAAGATGTAGACTTTTCTCGTCCAAAGATATTTATGTGGTTTTTAAAATACTCAACTCTTCACTGATGGTTTTTTTTTTTTTTTCCCTTATATACAGTCACGGAAAAAAATATTAGACCATCAAAAGTCCTCAAAAGCAATGGTTATGCAATCCAGTACTAACTCCTGTGTGTATCATGTGACTAAAACAAACAGAAAAAAAAACATGGAATGTCTACAACAGGGGTGTCAAACTCATTTCAGTTCAGGGGCCACATTCAGCCTAGTATGATCTAAAGTGGGCCGGATCAGTAAAATGATATAAATATTAGGATAAGAACTGATAAATAATGTCAACTCCAAAGTTTTCTCTATGTTTTTGAGTGAAAAAAGTATAATTCCATGATGAAAATATTACACCTACCAACCAAACTTGAACATAACATGAATAAATACAGGGGTTGGACAAAATAATGGAAACACCTTCACCTCAAGATGATAATGCCCCAATCCATACAGCTAGAATTGTTAAAGAATGGCATGAGGAACATTCTAATGAAGTTGAGCATCTCGTATGGCCGGCACAGTCCCCAGACCTCAACATTATTGAGCATTTATGGTCAGTTTTAGAGATTCAAGTAAGACGTCGATTTCCACCGCCATCGTCTCTAAAAGAGTTGGAGGGTATTCTAACTGAAGAATGACTTAAAATTCCTTTGGAAACAATTCACAAGTTGTATGAATCAATACCTCGGAGAATTAAGGCTGTAATTGCCGCAAAAGGCGGACCTACACCATATTAAATTATATTTTGTTGATTTTTTTAAGGTGTTTCCATTATTTTGTCCAACCCCTGTATGAACATCCTTAAAATTCTTAAGAAAAAAAAAGTGCAATGTTAACAAAATTACGTCTAAGTTGATTATTGATACATGTGCATCACAACTTAAAGATTTAGTAACAGGCAGAATATTGTTAAAATTCCACATATTTCTCTTAAGACATTCCACATTGTTCATATTTGTTCAGGATATTCATACTTTTTGTGAAAGGATAGTCTGTAAATGTAATTTTTTTTTTCCTAATTTTACTTTTTTATACTAAAACAAAGAGGAAAATTTGCAGTTTTCATTATTTATAGGTTATTATGATAATATTTTACTAGTCTGATCCACTTTAGATTGAACTGACCTAAAATGATTTCAACATCCTTGATTATTGATATCTTCAGTGTAATTTTTGTATTTCACAAATTCATCCTAGGGGCCAGATTGGACCCTTTGGCGGGCCAGATTTGGCCCCCGGGCCGCATGTTTGACACCTGTGGCCTAAAAGCACTGTTTTTGTCAGTACAATGCCATAGATATTGATGTAAGAACTGAAGTGATTTTGGTTATTATCAAGAAAACCATGGAAAATGGATAGATATCAGCTCTGAAATTAAACTCTTATGAGCTATTTTTGTTGTTATCATAATGTACCTTTAGTTGTACCAGGCATTAAAATGGACAAGAAATTGAAGAAAACAAGGGGTGGTCTAATAATTCTTTCCACGATTGTAGTAACCTTCAACTTTTAAACAGAGCTTTTATGAACTTCTTCATGATCAGTAAGTAAAATTTAGGAAAATACCTGATGTTTCACTTAAAAACACAAAATACAGAGGATAATATTGTAAAAAAAAATGATGATAAATTGCTTAAGAAGGACTAAAAATAGAGAAAAATTAATTTGGGAAGTGGCACTGCATGGGTCTCTATGGGATAAAATGGAAAAACTCAAGTACATGTAAGAAATTCTGGGCTTAAACCTTTTGAACCGTACAAGGTATTCTAGGTAATTATGCAAAACCTAAGCAGGCAGAACTTAAAGATGAACTGTAAAAATAACTGAGTTTTCAGCTCTAGACGTACATTTATTTTGAAAGATGGGTCTCTGTTTTGTTGTTCTGTCCAAAGTAAACATACTGGAAACCTCATTATATTTGTCCAAACAAATGTACCTTTAATTGTACCAGGCATTAAAATGAATAAATAATTGAAAAAAACAAGATTGGTCTCATAATTTTTTTCTGTGACTGTACACTTCACACTAGTTACAGAGCAGTAGGGGGAAAAAAAACACTTACTATTCTCCTCTCACTTTTAGTGATTCATACTTTCTGAATAAATGGAAAGAAGTTGAAACATCTGAATAATCTAAACCATTCAACTCTGCACTTTTTCCCATAAAACATCTCATTCTTCCAGACAAAGAGGACATCTGTGAGATTATTATAACACTCCTAAAGCCTCACCGCACTGCTGAGTAATACATGAAAGTAATATTTTGATCTTTCCCTTAAGGTAAGGTCACAAATCGGGCAAACTGATCCACTGTTAGTAGTTAATGACATTTAGTAATTTAATGAGTAGTGGGTCCTGTTTCCATATAAACTCATTACATTACCTGCATCATTGAAAATGTTCACTTTATAGCCTTGATGCATAGAAATCTTTTGACCTATACATAATTTAAACATTACTTACATATCATAATAGTTTTTTGTGCATGGAATATATTTTTAAAAAAGACAGAAGAAATAAATTCTAAAGGAATATTTTGTGTGAATTGATGAAGATGTCAGCCTGTGTTTCTTTGACTTATGCGGTGCCACAGGGGTCAATACTTGGACTTCATTGTTTTGCAGATGACACACTGCTCTACTTATCTCTTAAGCACTGTGACCTATTACTACCCTCCCCAATTGACTGGCCGAGATTATCAATTGCACGTCTCAGAAATATCTTCATATATAAAACAGAAGTTCTGCTTTTCGTCCTAGATCAGATTTCCACCAGCATCCACCCAAATCTCAGCCCACTATTCCAAAAACCTAGGCGTCATTTTTGACTGCAAACTGAAATTTGATAAGCATACCAATACAGTCACTGGATGGCGTCATTTTCATTGAAGAAATACAGCAAAAATACGCCCTCTGCTGACTTTTCCAGCAGCTGGAAACAGTTATCCGTGCCTTCGTGTCCTCCTGCTGAGACGATTGCAACGCCCTTTAATCCTGTCTAAGTCTAGATGCTGTCAACCGGTTACAGTTAGTCTAAACTCCGCAGCAGGATTACTCAGCAAGGCCTCATATGGCTCTCATATCACCCCCAGTCCTGATGTCAGAGCATTGGCTTCCTCAAATCTAAATCCTCCTCTTTATTTACAAGCCCTAAGATAATTTTGCTCCGGCGTATATTAGAGAACTGCTAACACCTTACACCCCTGCCGAGCCCCTCTGGTCCTCTGAGCAAGATCTGCTAGTTGTACCTCCACCAACACTGAGATCACGAGGAAACCGTGTGTTCACTGTCCTCAGCCCCAGGCTTTGGATAATCCCCCCTGGGAATCAGGACAGCAAACATGAGCACCACATGGCCAAATTTAAGGGACCGATTCAACTTAGAGTTCAAGAAAGGCAACGGCTTAATTATGGAGCTTTGTTTGTCTAAAAATGTGAAGAGAGCCACTTAGAAAGACGTCAAGCTGCACAAGTGAACTTTACTGATGTTGGTTCACATTGTATTGGCAGCATATTATTCTTTTTCTCTGTTTGTGTCAACTTGCTTATCTGGCTAATCTTAGCCTCTGAGCATCACTTATTAAGCTCCATCCCCATCGGGACGTTAGCATTCTGTTTCGATTAATTTATTTGGTCTCTGATATGACGGAGATTGTGCTTTGTAGTGATGTAAGTGATAGGAATTGGTATTTTAATACAACTGAAACAAACTAAAAAGCTTTTCACTTAGTCACCACAATGGAAGCTGTTTTAATTTAGTATCTTTTACACTGGGGTGACGATAAGGGGGGGGGGGGGGGGGGGGGGTTAACATGACAAATTCATGGGGCCCAGCATTTGTGGGGCGCCCATAAAGCAGTGGAGGGGGTCCAGTGGATACAGAGTAGAAGCTGTGAACATTTTGTGTAAGATGTGCTGTATAAGAGAGACACGGAAGTCGAGAGTTAGATGTTGAAAGTATGCAAAGTTTCAGTTTCACACTAGTGTAAGTGACGTATGTATGGACCACCCCCCCACGCCACACACACACCACCCCCCGCTCTGACAAAACTGACAGGATGCTGAATTTTATGAAAGGGTCCACAACGTTTACCTTTCATGGGGCCCACAGTTGGTAGCGGCGCCCTGCTTTAACACCTCTAGACTTCTCCGTACATCTTCAGTATTGTGTCTCCAGAAAATTGGCCAGAAATTTTCAGCAAACTTTGTCACAAAAATGACATAAAAAAAGAAAATGCAAACTTACACTGTATGGTATTTTTTGAAGGTAGAAGTATAATCTATGTTACACATAACATAAACAAAAGAAAAAGTAGAGCTTTCCTTTCTGTTTTGCATCTAAAATGGGTCTCATTGATGTTTTTTTTCTTTATGGATGAAAGCAAAGAATAATTTCAGTTCATCATCAGTCCACTTGTATCTGTTCACACTTTATATGAATATATGGAAAGACACAGTAAAATCATTAATGTATTTATTAATTGAATTTATTTATTTGTGCTCATTACTTATTATATAATCTGAGTCATTCTTTAACCCTTTTCATGCACACTGGTCACTACAGTGGACAGCTGTCCAAAAGTGTTCTCTGTATTTTCATGGATTTTGTTGTTTTAGTTCCATATCAGCCAACACAGTGGACACTTATGCATCATCCATACACTGACATTCATACCATTACTGTAACTTTGCTGTTGTAGATAAGCCTGATCTGCAGTAAGATGTTTGAGAGTAAAAAAACTGCTAATTGTTATTAGACTGTAATTAACAGGGTTTTTTTTTGTATATTATCTCCCCGCAGGTATGTTAAAATGTGAGAAACACTCGATTAGCAGCATTAAAAATGTTTTTATTTCATAGTTTTCACACAGTTTATCAGTACAATACATGTTTCTTTGGTTCTAAAACTAAATGCATGGTGTCCAGCTGAGTGGACATTTTGTCACTCCATAAAAATAGGCTAACAAAAATCAATAGAATTATTATTTTATGCCTAAAGAGGGATAAAAACCGAATTTACCGAATTTTGTCATTTCCATAAACCATTACTAATGCATACTTGAAAATGTGCATAAAATATCTCACGGAAACAAAACTAGTATGACTTTTTATCTATTTATCTCCTAAATCTAATGCATATTGTACATCTACAGATTGTATATCTGACGTTTTCTATAAATCATGTCGGAGCTGGTAATGTGGTTTATCACGGCTGTTTCCTTTATGTCTCCAGCGGTCCCTGTTCCTCCAGCTAAATTTCCTCCTTCTTTCAGCTCTGCAGGGATTGAAAAAAAAAAAAAAAAGCCCTCTGCATCATCTGCACTCAATCAGAATAATTATCCCAAGAAATGCACTGCAGAGCCCGTGAGAGGTGAGGGGAATGAAGCACAGAGGCTATTGGCAATCACCTCCCTCCAGTCATATTAGTCATCTCTGCGCTGCTTTGGAAGAGCACCCGGACGGCTTGGGAGGAAGCCATGTGCAGCCAGCAGACATACAGAGAAAAGGCCTGATGTGACTCCGGTGCCCAAAAAGTATCAGCGATCTCTGAAGGCTCTGGCAGCACAACAGCTCCTCTGGGGACTGGCAGCCATCCGCACACGAGCATCGGCCTTATGTTCTGTCTGTCAAGCTTCCTCTTAGCCGTAGATCTTTAAACACTAAACTTGTCACTCTGAAGATGTGAGGGGAGGGGGGGGGGCGGTTTAAAGAATCCCTCAGCGGCTGACAAACACCTTTTGGTTTTCTTTAGTCTAAAAATCCTCCAAGACGACGGAGTGTTTGAGTGTCAGGACTTGTGAACGCTTCCTGATGCAGCTCTTTGTGGAACATTGTGGGTTCCTGTTTGATTGGGAAAAATGGCTTTGCAATCAAAAGTTCCTCAAGGCTTCAAACTTTGTAAAGCATGCAGACAGACAGAAAAATAAAACACTGATTAGACTCCAGTGCCCATGAAGTATCAGTTTTATGAATGTCCTGGCAGCCCGCACAAGTCCACAGGGGACTGGCAAACCATCCTCAGATGAATATCTGGGTTCTGAATTTCTATTTCACCCTGAGTTTTAGCCTTGTATCTGATCCAAAGAGTTCAAACACTGAACAGGTCAGCCTTAAGGTAAATCACATGGCCTTTAAACATACAGATAGATCAATTGCTGGACTTTTTCGATATAAAACAGAGACGTAGTGAGCATCACGGTGGTCTTTAGGTGATTATGCCAATGTCTTTCATCTGCATTTGGTCATTCATTTTCCTAATGTACAGAGCTGTGTGTTGTCAGTAAAATGCACAGCAGACGGGTAAGAGAAAAAAAAGTCACTGAGGAGTGTTCCGTGCCCATGAATTACCCCTTCTGGCACCCCAACGGGCCTTCTGTGTACTGGCAGCTGTGCCCAGATGAATATTAGGGCTGTGTTTTGGATTTCAAATGTTCTCCCCTTGAGACCTCTGGTTTTCTCTAAAAGATTCATCCTAGCCCATCACTCTTGAGGTTAAAAAAATCTAAAAGTACTTTAGCCAAGTAGCACATTTGGGTCCCAAATATTCCCAAAGACAGCTTTTATGTTCTTTTCAACAGTTTTCAAACAAGTCATTTTCATGTTCGGTACAAAATTAATTAATACTGCAGTGTTCCAAATCAAAAGAGCAGCCAGGTCACCAAAATAAAATGTTGCCATTGTACATTTCTGCAAACCAAGATATATATATATATATAATCTCAAAACAATTTGTCATTGAAGGATCTACCGCTTTTTTGCCTTTCCTCAAGTCGGTTGGCGTAGATGGTGCATTTAGAAAAACCTGGACTTTGACACAAAATGGAGTTAGCGTCCCAACTCCAATAAATTTTCAGATTTAGGCAATGAAAGTGCTTTGGTTTAGGAAAAGGCTGCGGTTTGGTTTATGTATTAATAAATATGGTGTCACTTTTTCATCACCTCTCTGTGGACTTTTTTCTATTACTCCCAATCTTGGTATCTTTCCCAAAATGTAACCAAGTACTGCCAGCACCTAAATCTATCCAGCAAAAGTTTAATAATACTGCTCCTGTTTCTTAAAGGCTGTTATTTGGCACCATGGGCACTCCCACTGAGATAACAGTTATATAAAAGTACCTAGAAATGTTGATATGAAACACATTTTGGTTCAGAAACTCTGAGGTTATATGCAAAAATGTGCAGACACTTTTCAAGAAAATAGGTTGCAAAAAGTCTTGACGAAAGATAATACTGACATTCTGACAGACGGACATCAGTAAAGCAACGCTGCTAAGAACAATGAGGGTGAACTCATTGTATAAAGTTGCATGTTGGAAAAATGAACTGTGAGAGAGCTGGAGGGGACTCATCGACATTATTATCACAACTGGATTTGCAGGTGTGAGGCCTCCTTGGACAACAGTGTTGGCCAAAAGAAGTGGTCTGGGTCCAGAACTGAACCCACGATTCACTTCATTTACAGTGTAAAACAGTCAGGAAGTTAATGGTTATCATCGCCCGTAAACAAAAAAGAAAAATGAAAGGAAGATGGACGAAGTTAGAAAACAAGATGATCCACTAAAGAGTCATTTCCTGTTTCTGTCACATCTCCACTACACTGCCCAGTCAGGAGGAACAAGTCGGGAACCGTCTGTCCTTCCATTTAACCCATAAGACCGGTACTACTTTTGTGTCAGTTCCCAAACTAATTTCCTCTAGATTTAACCTTCTTAAATGATTTATCACCATGTATTATAATAAAGGGATTTACTACGTATATGTATTTACTATATATTAAACTTTTTTTGCAGACATTCCACTCTGTAAACCTCTATCATTCATTCAAAGGTAAAAATCCTTTTTTTAAAAAAAATATTTCCTCATATCTAAAAATCTGTTCAATCAATCTTTATTTATATAGCACTTTTCATACAGTGAAATGTAGAACAAGTGCTTTTTTTTTTTTTCACCACCATGCACACATATGCATGCACGCACACACCCCGCCATCCACGTAACCAGTGTTGGTACGAATAAACAACAGTAAAACAAAAAGAAATAGATAAAGAAATAGGGTGTCGATACCTTCTGTAAAAGTTTTACAGTAGCTGTGTTTCTCCTTCCAACCAGACTTATGAATTTTTCTGTGGCCTACTTTGATGTATATTCTGAATGTGCTGTATACATGTTCAATGAACCTTTCTAAAACTGGAATTGTGCTACATATCTTTCATGTCTTAATTACCTCTGCAAGGAGGTTGTGTTTTCTTTGAGGTTTGTCTGTTTGTTTGTCTGTCTGTTAGCAAGATAACTCAAAAGTTATGGAAGGATTTTGATGAAAATTTCAGTTTATTTTGATACTGGCACAAGGAACAAATGATTACATTTTGGTGGTGATTCGGGGGGGGGGGACTGTTGAGCCACATTATGTAATAAATTCCCATTATGTAATAAAAGTTCAAAATGTAATAAGAATGTCACGTCATCTTGTAATAAAGCCGCATTATGTAATAAACTGACGCATTTTGTAATAAACTACCTCAATGCATTATGTAGTAAATTTTTTTGCATTATGTAGTAAGTTATTACAATTTGAGAAATTTATTACAAAATGCACTTGACACATTTTTATTTTCAGGAAAATGTAATGTGCTAAATTAATCTTTAAACTGTGTGGTTAAAGTTCTATAGCTCCTGTAACCAATTTCTTCTAAATATCTCTGAAATTATATTAATTTGGATTGTTATTACATAATGAACCATGTTATTACATTTTTTTAAAATAAAAATGTGTCAAGTGCATTTTGTAATAAATTTCTCAATTGTAATAACTTAATACATAATGTGAAAAAATTTACTATATAATGCGTTGACGTAGTTTATTACAAATGTGTCAGTTTATTACATAATGCGGCTTTATTACAAGATGACGTGACATTCTTATTACATTTTGAACTTTTATTACATAATGCGGCTCAACAGGGACACTGATCTGCCTTGGTAGAGGTTTGCGCTCTCCGAGTGCTTGTCTAGTTGGAAAATACTTCATTGAGAAAAAGTTCTAGTAATGAAGATCTAAATAGAATAAGCTGTTTACATGACAGCTATGATATCTATATGATGATCACATTTGGAATAATAGTGGAATATTAGCGTGCATGTAAATGTACTTAACGCTCTCTGAGGGGCAGATGTGCGTTTTGCTAAAGGTACTTCTTTCAGTGCAGTACTACGACACCGAGGCTGAACGGTCGTGCTGTATCCATTCTTCTTCAGAGATCCATGAAAGAATTGCGGGATCTGTAATATTCTGACTGACTTGTCATGTGATCCATTGTTACCCTAAAATATTGATTATTGCTGCTTTAAGGAACATTCTGCGGTTAGCCAGTGATTGCATGCAAGACATGAAAGCAGACAGTCACAGTGATGCGAGTCCAGTGCCCACAGACTATCACAGTCCTGTTAAAGTTCTGGCTGTACAACAACTCCTCTAGGGACTGGCAGCCATGCTCCAATGAATATATTAGCTCTGCTTTTAATGTCTTCTACTGTACTCCAGTCTGACATCAACAATGTATCCCATCCATATTCTTGTCACTCTTAAATATATGTTTATATAAAAGGGGCTACTAACACACAACAGCCAACAACCTTTTTTTTTCCCCTTATTTTTCCATTGAATTTTTGCATATGTGAACTTTGTGTAAATCAGAATCTAGTAAGTAAGATGGTAGATAAAAGCCTACAGGTACAAGAAACCTCTTTACTTTAATAGTCTACAGCAGGCTGAATGAAGTGTGTATTTTTCCAAGCTGTATTTCAATCTAATGGAAGAACTGACACCATGCTAACTCCTCTGGGATTGGCAACTGTACTGACATGAATATTAGCCCTCCCTAATGAAACTCTAATATTTCACCCTTGAGGTTTCCACGTGTCTCCGACTCACACACAAAAGTTTTACCTTCTGAAATGTAATAAAAGCAGATGAAAAAGAGGAACGCAACACTCAAGTATGATGCTTTTCTGGCATATAACATATTATATAACCATGAAGGCACGTTTTGGATGGACTAAACAGACAGATACCTGATTGAAGAGGTCCTCGTACAGTGTGTTTGACTTTTCCACCTGAGACTCCAGGTCAGCCACAGTGTCTGTTTCCCATGACATTAAACTGTTTGGAAATAAGGTCAGGTTATTAGCTGTGTTGTAAGAGCTGTACAGATTTATATGTAGGGGAGCTAAGCCGGAAAATGTACGACAAATATGGGGAGTAGAGAGGAATTAAGTTCCAATTAAGGCGAGGCAATGGTATTTAAAAAGAAAAAAAGGTAGATTTCAAGATGATCGAACAGTGGCAATACAATATAATACACTACAAAAACCATAAATGATCAGTTTTTAGGTCATAACACTGTGAAACAAAACAAAACGTATATAACTGCATATTGTAAATAAGTAGTATTAAAATAAATGCACTCATTAAGGTAAGGTCATTTGCTCCCAATATAAAAATATAGTTATGTACCATAGACTGTATGTAAAGATGGATGCCACCATGCCGTTTCTTTCATCTGTGTTAAAATGAAGCCAAAAGCTGATCAGTGGAGCTGCTTTTATGATATAATTTGGAGCCAGAAGAGACACAGGGACGTCTGATTAGTTTCTGGCTGCAGATCTGATAGATTCTAGATTATAATTGGTCGTTGCAGCTGTCAGTCACATGTTTTTTATACCAGAAAAGCAAAATGATCAGAAAGACGGAAACTTAAACTTAAATCATTATCAGAAAAAACCACATAAAATGTCTCAAAACCGTTATTAGATAGGTATGTGAAGTTATTAGTTTGGCTGAAGACCTGTTAAATTAACAGACATTTGAGTTAAATTGCAAAGACTGAGATTTTGTATTTATTTGACAGAGTTTTCACAGTGTCTATATCCGTACCAAGGTTATAACAGTCTTGGATATTTCATCATAGTTGACTTTTATTTAGTTTTCTCTAATTCAGTTAGTTTTAATTAGTTTTTAGAGCAGGTTTGCTAGTTTTTATTAGTTTTCGTTTTTTTTCTAAATGCTTAGCTTTAGTTTAGTTTTAGATTTTTCATATCTTTTATCTTCCTCACCGTTGTATTTAAATAAATCCCATTCAGGACTCTTCTGCTTTCTCCTAACTTTAGTTTCCATGTTGCCAGGTAGAGTGGGGACGAGAAACCGACTCTGAAGCACAAGTGACGAGAAGAGGCGTATGGTGCCACCAGCTAAAATGCTTGAGCGAAATAGATCGATTTCATATCAATCTGACATTGACAAAGACAAAAGCAAAGGGACTTTTATCCATAATTTTGTGTATGTTTTAGTTAGTTTTGTAAGCACACAATACAGTTTCAATTTGTTACCATTTTTTCGTTCAATTATAGTTTTTATTTATTTCAGTTGACAAAAATGTTTTTTTCAATTGTAGTTTTCGTTACTTTCATTAACAGTAATAACCTTGGTCTGTACTTTCTATATATAATTTAAATACAATTAATATATACAGGGTGGGGAAGCAAAATTTACAATATTTTGAGGCAGGGATTGAAAGACAGTGTATGACCAATTAGTTTATTGAAAGTCATGAGAATTTATTTGCCACAAGAAAATTGACATAATAGAAAATGTTTTTATTCTATGTGTCCTCCTTCTTTCTCAATAACTGCCTTCACACGCTTCCTGAAACTTGTGCAAGTGTTCCTCAAATATTGGGGTGACAACTTCTCCCATTCTTCTTCAATAGTATCTTCCAGACTTTCTCGTAATAGTTTTGCTCATAGTCATTCTCTTCTTTCCATTATAAACAGTCTTTATGGACACTCCAACTATTTCTAAAATCTCCTTTGGTGTGACGAGTGCATTCAGCAAATCACACACTCTTTGACGTTTGCTTTCCTGATTACTCATATGGGCAAAAGTTTCTGAAAAGGTATGGATAATAGTGTTAGGTATGATTATGACATCAATATGTTTGGTTTCAAAACAACTGACGTAGTGCCTGCTGAGAAAAAACAACTAAATGTTCATTGTAAATTTTGCTTCCCCACCCTGTGCATAACTCTAAACCACCTGCACATAAATTCAATATAATCGAATATACTCAAGTGGTAATGTATGTCTAAAGCTGTAGGTCTATGACACAACATTTTAGAATATAGTGCATTGTTTATGGCTTTTTGTGTGTGTCTGCGTCATCCTCACTGTTTATATCTTACCTTTTACTACAGTCCGTGTCCTGTAGGGGGCAGTGGAGGCCCTGAATGGGACCCTCATCATGTGACCTTTTCCACAGTTTCTCAGCCCTCTTTTCCAACTCGCTGACTTGTCGCAGCAAAGCTTCTCTTTCCTCCATCAGACAGTCTTTAAATCTGTATGAAAAGTAGTTTTCTGACTTATAAAACAGACCAGCAGGTTAAAAATAATGCTGTCTAATACAACAACACAGCAGTAAATCTTACATTAATGATTGTCGCAGTTTGATGTGGGAAATAGTCGGAGCCAGTGCTCCACTTATTCATGCTGGCATGTCTATGGAGAATAAAAGATGCTTGGAAATATTACCAATGTTCTCAACATAAATTTATTTAATCAAGGGAAAAACCCTTTCATTTATAGGAGTAAAAAGTCAGTGACTCTGTGCACCAGCTGCAGTGTGTAGTGACGTTATGGATGTAAATCGAGCACTGGTTCCTGAATAGTCAGTCCCAAAATGTGGACACAGTGCTGCTATTAGTATTTATGTAAAATAATTAATTCAGGGCTGCAGGGCAGTGCAATGGTTAAAAAGTATCTAGTATGGGGTTGAACTTTTCAGATTTCACAGAATTCTGGTGGGCAGGGATATGTGCTGAAGAACACACTTCCAGCATTCCTTCCATTTAAAGGAGTGATATTTAGCTTTTTTAAATTGAATTATGCATTTTAAAACATTTCCCTGTGGTCTACATCAACTGTAAATGCTCTGCTTGGGTCTGAATTCTTCATTAATTCAACTCCACAGGTCCATCTTCAACCCTATTTCTGAGTAATGACACCAGAAAGGTTGTTTTGAGTGCTGGCCCTTTAAATGCAAATGAGGACACTTCACGCCCCACCCCCTCCAGATTGTTGACTGTGCTGCTCTGTCCCGTTCAAACCGACAACTGAACATTTTAGGAAATGGGCTCAGTTTGGACATATTTTCAGTATGGGCTACAACCGCTGCTGCTGACAAACAATCATCACATACTCAAAGAAATGTTCCTTGGAAGTCTTGACCTTATATGTTCAAATGTAACTAGTTACAGACGTAACAAATTAAGCAGGAATTAAAACGAGTTGTAGAAATCCACTCGATTTTTTCAGGAATGAATATAAAGATAGCTTTGCAGCACCTGGAGGGTTCAAATTCAAACTTTATGAACTATTTGGGTTCAAATACACAGATAAATGAACCAAAGACTAATAAAAGTAAATTTAGCAAAATCTGAGCCCTTTAAGCCACTGTACGGCTGCAACATCTTTTTTGTGCAGATCACATGGTTTTATTTGTGACGTAGTAAATCACAAGGGACAGAACCACTTGAGCGTCCTCCATCGCAGTATATTGTGTCACACAAATGACGATACAGGCTTGTTGACATGTTTTTTTAGGCCTTCAGCTTCTTTTACCGCCACCTACTGGACTGGAGGTTTCTTTTATCACTCCCCCCATATGTCATCAGCCTCATTTGAAGAAATTTCCAGGAACTTTTAAATGTGGTGATTACCACAGATTACCAGGAATTCCTTAACCCAGGTACATAAATTCCTGGAAACCATAATTCCGGAAAATGTTTTTGGAAAAGGGGCTATGGATATACAGTAAGTATAAATGATAACACTGGTCAACAACAAATTTATTGTTTAAGTTTTTTGAGCTGATTTAGGATCATTTTGGTGTGCTGAATCCAAATATCACATTAATTTTGCTCAAACAGGTCAACTTTCTGAACTATGCTACAAATTGGCTTTTTAACATTTTTGCTTACATTTATGGGCATTTTCACATCATATGATACAAAATTCTTTCATATTTCTTGCAATAACGAGTTCTGAAGATCTTACTTTTGCCAATTTATGATTAATGTTTTTTTTTTAATATTACAGGTGAATGAAATGGCTTCCACTAAAAGATCTTGCAAAAATAAGCCTGACGTATTCTGCTACATCTGCGGTGAATACACCATTGTACCTAACAGGAATCAAGTCACAAGTTTCATAAAGTGTGCTTACCAATCTTATTTTGGTATTAAATTTGGTGACCAAGATAAAGTTTGGGCGCCACACATGGTATGCAAGTCATGCACCGAGTATCTGCGTCAGTGGGCCAAAGGCAAGAAGAGTTCTCTGAAGTTTAATAAATACATCCTGTTAGAAAATTATTTTTTTCTCTTAAAACCTTTTTTGGGTGAGAACTATGTAAAAAATGAACTGATAAAGTCACAAAAATGTTATCAATTTTGTGAGAAGATCAATTTTTCAAAATCAAATTAGCAAAAAACCTGACCTGATTGAGAAAAACAGATGTCATTTTTGGATTTAGCGGTGCAAAATGGTCCTAATTCAGTTGAAAAAACCTAGACAACTTGCAAAAAACATTTTTTTTGTAACCCGGTGTAAGATATGGGACTTTTTTAAGCATGGAAACTTTTCACTGAATTCACTGAAAATGCTGCTAAATGTCATATCTGTAAAAGAGTACATACAGGTAAGAGTCCAACATTATTATAGTAGGTTTTCACTTGTTCAGGCCAGTTGATTTACCCTAGAGCCCTGAAATAACAAGAAATATAAAGTTAATTGTCATGTATAATGTACATGTGCATCTCAGGAGAGCTCAGTCCTCAGTTACTTCCATCATCAGCTCAGAAATAAAAACAATGAGCTTAATTTCTAGATTTTCCAGAACCCTAAATGAGTTTGTAGATTTATGAGCACTAGGAGCCAAATTTTATTGTTGAACCCTGTGTACTTGTAGCAGACCTGATGAGTGAATAATATTGAATGGATTTGTCATCACTGGAAAGCCTGTATTTTGCATGTCATGACTTCTGAAATGTTAAGATGTGAGGCATGTCTTTGTCACTAACAATACTGATTTTGATTTAAGTCAGTAAAATAAGTCCACTTTAACCCATAAAGACCCAAATATACACCAGTGACCAAAAGCATCTACTGATTGAAAATGTTTAATAACCTTAGATCCACTAATCCTTTCAATACGTGTCAATAATTGGTGTAAAATGCAGTTTGTCATCTTTTCATGGTCATCAGATATGACCCTTTTGGACGTTCAGAGGCTTTGTAGTTACCATGGAAACACCGTCATCTTCTACAACATTGATTCACCACTAAATCGATGAAGTTTGATCAATGACAGTGGATGGACACACTTAGTTTATGTTGTTAACTCTTTATCGGGCAAGTGACTATTTTTTGTAATTCCCACATACATTACAAGACAGTGACAGCAACAGTTACAGTGAGTCAAAAATCTCAGGTCTGATGTGGTCTACAGGGTCTGTAAGGTCCACCTCTGCATGAACAGTGAGTGTACCTGCTTTGTTAGGTACCATGAAGTAATGGTACTAATGTAAGGAATGATGTTCAAGAGAGAATGTGGATGTGGACAGGGGTCTGGATCAGAACTTATGTTGGTCGAATGTTCTGAAATACATGTTCCATTCATGTTACATGTGTTTTTCTTGAATTTTTTATATTTACATAAGTTTTTTGTTTTTGTTTTTTTTCCTTTGCCCCTTATGGGTAAGGAACCGAACATGTTAACTTCACTGTCCTTGATGACAAATTTTGAAAAATTTCACAAAAAGTAATAAAGTCTTGTCAGTAACATACTAAGGTTGAAATTTTTAATTTCAGAGTATTTGTATGAATGCACTGTAAAGGGTTAATGTCAGTTTTCCTTCAGTTTTCTCTGTTTTTGGTATAATAACCCTTAAGTGGGTCAGCCATGGCTCAGGAGGTAGAGCGGGTCATCCAATAACCGAAGGGTTGGCAGTTCAAATCCCGCTCTGTCCTAGTCATGTGCTGTTATGTCCTTGGGCAAGACACTTCACCCACCTTGCCTCCAGTGTCACTCACACTGGTGTCTGAATGTTTGGTGGTGGTTGGAGGGGCTGTTTTTGCATGAATTGTCAGCCCAGGGCAGCTGTGGATACGAATGTAGTTTACCACCATCAGAGTATGAATATGAGAGCAAATGAATAATGGATTGAGGATCTTGGATTGTGCTTTGGGTGCCTTGAAAAACACTATAGAAATCTAATCTGTTATTATTATTATTATTAATAATAATAATAATAATAATAATAATAATAATAATAATAATAATAATAGTAAATGTAATCTCAGTATGATGATTAAAGTACATGATCCGTAAATTGAATATCGAAAAATACCAGATTTTCACTGAAAAAATGCAAAACAAAGAGGATAATATTATTATAAATGGTGATAAATCATTTAACCCTTTCATGCACTGTCCACTACAGTGGACAGTTCTTCTCCAGCTGTTCTCTGTATATTCATGGGTTTTGTTGTTTTAGTTCCATATCAGCCAACACAGTGGATGCTTATGCACCATCCCATACATTGTATTCAGATCATGTAACTTTACTGTTCTTGATAAACCTGATCTGCAGTAACATGTTTGAGTGTAAATCAATTGTTATTTGTTAGACAAGAAGGTTTTTTTTGCATATTATCTCCATGAAGTGAGTAATTACTAGCATTAGAATATGTTAAAATGTGAGAAGACATCAGATTAGCAGCATTAAAG